>NW_005187576.1:1270813-1297846 GCF_000239375.1 Pundamilia nyererei | reverse complement strand
ATGTTAACAACACAAAAGCCATATGCAGACTACTTTAGGCCCGGAAGTAGGATTCGTCGCGTCATCACTGAACAACCGGATAGCTTTTAATGGTAAATGAGTTTTTGTTTTGTTCTTTGTGTGTGTTTGTTCTACTTTTCACTTTTTTTGGTCAACCTGTGTCATTTTTAAATGTGCTTTTAAATAAATTGATTGATTGATTAACAGTTTTTAATATACATCAACACTTAGGTGGTTCAATTGATGGGCCAGATGCATCTTTGAGGTCCTGCGTCAGGTCTTTGCAGGACTTTTCCTATTTCCTAAGATCATACACAGAACACAAGACTTTCTGGCATTTCATTCACTGTAGATAGTTGCAGGGATGTGCCAGGTGTTCAGATAATAACTTGTTTTGTTAGTGCAAATATACTATTTTATGACTGTGAAACTGTATTATCTTTGGTATTTTTGCAGATTCAGCTGGAGAAATTATGCATGATGAACTTTTCTGTTATGTACACACACAACACTGGTTTGAGTTTGGTGCCTTTTTAATGCCTATATGATTTGTATGTCAATGCAAGCTGGCAAAACTACATCTCAAAGCCATTCGAGTCTGTTTTGTAGCAGTGTTGTTGTACAAAAACCTTTTGTAATTTTAAAAAAATGGTGTAAAACTGGTATTACTTACCAGTTTTACACCATTCAATCCAGCATCTATCCAAAATTTTAAATTGTCAAGTCAATTAAATTTGTATAAATTTGGATCAAGGTAAATAGCAAACAACAAAAACAATCCCATCTCATATTTGATGGAGCAGAAATGCAAAGAAACCTCTGGAAAAGCAACACTGTCCTAGCACACGCAATGCAACAGATGATTTCAAATTTATAATTAAAAAAATACTTCTGACTATATCCTTGCGATATGCTCATACCTTTGACTGTAAAACTAAATGATAACACACCTATCACCTAATTTTTTCCAACATTTCTTACTTCTGGATCTCTCGTATCCTGAAATAACTTCTACCATCCCAGCCTACGTTGCATCATCTCCAATGCCTTCCTGTTCTCTGTGTCCTCGCTGGCTGTTTTCTGCCCCACGAAACTCCAACACCCTGATCTTTCTTTCAGCCTCTTTGCTTCCTCCATAATTATTCTTTCCCTCTCCATGTCCCAGTTCCTTCTCCATTGCTCTGCTTTCCTTTCCCTCCATCGCTCTCCCTCCCTCTCTCTCTACCCCCCTCTCTGTCGCCTCAGGAAGAATTCAGCACCAACTGACAGTCTGATTTAGTTCCAATACCAACCTCCCATCTCTCTTTCTCTCTCTGTCTCTCCCCCTCTATTTCTCTCTAGAGAGAGGGTGCTGCACATAAATCTCTGCTGTATCCATCTATTACCTTCTACAGTCGAGCCCTGACCTAATTCCTCCCCATCTCCAATGTGTCAGTAGGTCCACAATATAGTGGCCGTACGATAGTCTCTCGCTCTCCCTGCCTAATCCAGGCTAGGTCTCTTCTGTGTTTTATGGTTAATAATTTTACTAACACTATCTCATATTACCTCATACCACTAATGTAATAAGACAAATTGCCCATATATATTTCACTTTATTCCCTAATCACCATTTCTTTCTCTGGTGGTATTCAAAAGCACTGTGTGTGTGTGAATTTGTGCGTGTGTGTGTGTGTGATTTTGTGCGTGTGTGTGTGTGTGAATTTGTGCGTGTGTGTGTGTCTAAGATGATGGCTCTTTCAAGAATCTATCTCTGTCATCCTTACTGAAAATTATTGCATCAGTGCTATAGTCTAGCAGCATGATAAAAGGGACAACTTCAGCCATTTTTAAAAGGCTATTATCATTCCTAGCAAGATCGAGATTTATTAAACTTGCCTGCCGTCCTTCGGGTCTAAAGCCAAATTTACCTCCAGCGTTAGCCACTGGTACAAATCTATTTCCACCACAGAATCACCAGCACAGTCATATATTATTATATCGAGACAGGGGGCATTGTTGGAACCTTGAGTCCCCCCAAAACAGATCACTCTCTGCCCCAGCATAGTAAATATTGTCTGCCCTGGAGGTCCAGTGCTGGAGTCAGGCCTTTTACTTGCCCATTTTCCCCTTCTGTATAAAGGTGCTGATGAAGTGCAACTGATGATAGCTGTGCTCTCTTGTGAGGACTTTTATTGTACTTTTGAGACCTGCAGATTCATGTCTAGTTAATTGGACTACTTAGTTAATTAACAAGTAGCCAACAATTAATGAAAGGAGCCTAGTGGCTTGGAAGTTAGCAATGTTTCAATAACAGGATAAACACACGCAGGTCAGGTGAAGATTGTTCAGTTGTCTGCAGGATATCACTGACGAAAGGGCTGAAAGGGGCCGCGAGAGGCAACACTTACAAGGCCATGCAACCTTAAAATCACAGCTTCCTATTTTTATGCACAGAAGATCTAACATGTTCATTATTGAGCTTTATTGCTGCTGTTATTTGTGTACAGAGCTGTTTCGTGTCTTGTGTTACAATTCATGCTAAGCTAACTGGCTACTGCGTCTAATGGACAGATATGACACTGGATACAATATGCTCAGCTAGCACAGCAAGACTATGAAGAAATTTGTTTACTCTGAATTTTGACTGTCTTTTCATTTTGATTCCTAGAAAACTGTCTGCATGCTGCATGTCATCAAAAAAAAGGAAACAAAAAAGCTACTCCACACTGAGATACAATTTGACAGCTAAAATGTCAGACTTACATTTACACACTGTTGTCTTCAGGCTTTTGTGTGTGGCGTGGTGAAAATGGAAGCGGAGGCAAGCTCAGCATCATGCTTTAGCATATGACAGCAATCTCTTATAATAATAATTATAATATAATCTCTTATAATGCTAATATATAGTCATGGCTATAGATGTTGACAAAGTAAAGACAAATGGAGGAAGAAGATCTAAAGTATCTAACGGTCTTGGTTTGCTGATACAGTCTGTAACATTCAGTCCTTCCAGTGTGTCCATCGTCTGTATATAAAGTTTGGTTAAACCCACGTTTATCCAGCCAGTCTGATCTTCAGAGGTGGGCAGGACTCCATTTATCGTCTCCTTTCAGATGGGTTCATACTTCCAAAGTGCCCCTTAAAAAATACTCAATCAGAAGCAAAAGCCAGAAGGGAATAGAAAGAAATGAAACGATCTGTCTCGAGCTGGAGTCACACTATGGATGTGGCAAATGGCAGATTGGGCTTTCAGTCCGGTCAGTAATAAAAGGTTGCCCACCAGCTGATTTGAAACATGTAGGCCAATAAAGTTGACTGAAGAGATCGCGCCACTGCCGTGAAAGGTTTTTCTTGAATTCCAACGACGCCTGAGAATGAAAGTTTCCAAACGCTCGTCTTGAAATTTAAACACAAACCTTTTCTGGTGCTACTCTAAGGTAGTAAGGGGAGTCTCAGCGGTGAGAGGTGATATTTCAGGGTATTTTTGGACTTTGGAGGAAGGTGTAGAGGTGGCTTCAAGGTTGGCTGGATTAGAGGAGAAGGAAAAAGGTTGATGGGGACAGAAAGACAGCTGGATGGGAAAAGAGGAAGGGCAAAGAAGAAAAATGTAGTTTAGGGTGAGAAACGCAGATGGAACCGTGAGTAGTGGAGGATTTGAGATGAAATGGGGAGGAGAATCAGCTCAGCATGGAACGTAATAAAGAGACGGGCAAAAAGCTGATATGTACCTTTTGTCTCCTTATTTTTAAATTCCTGTGTGAGTGCATGCATGTCTGCATGTGACCACTTCTAGCCCTCAGCTGGAAGAATGGTGATGATGACTTTATAACTTCTTTATAAAAAGCCTCTGATTGCTTTTTGTTTAAAAAAATCATAAAGTGCTGGGTTTATTATTAATGTGAAGCTTGTTTATCATTCCAACAAACTGTGTAACCTGTCAGTGCACCAGGAGGTGCTGCAGAAAGGCGTTATGGTAATATGGGACTATTTTCAGTTGGAGTTACCTCCAGTGGCCCTTTCTCCACTCCTCTCTTTCCTCTTTGCTTCCCCTCTCCTATTAGTTCTTCCTCCCCCGTTCCCCTTTCTTCTCGCTTTCCTATTTCCACTTGATATTTCCCCGTTTCCTCTCTCCTCTCCTCTCAGCAGGATTATTGATGACCTCGTATTCTCGGTGGCCAGGCGGACACGAAACAGAGACCCCTGCAAAGAGTGAAACAGCATCACAACCCCTCGGGCAGGTGACCAGGTGAGTGACTCGTTGTGTGTGTGCGTGTGTGTGTGTGCATATGTGTGTGTGTGTGTGTGTGTGTGTGTGTGTGCATATGTGTGTGTGTGTGTGTGTGTGTGTGTGTGTGTGTGCATATGTGTGTGCGTGCATGTTTGCGTGTGAGAGATGGGATTTGTGTTCAGGTTGAAGTTATGGTAGTTGCGCTGACAGAGGCAAAAAGGTAAAGGGGGGGAAAAGAGGAAAAAGAGGAAGAGAATTCATTTTCTCCAGAGGGATGAGAGGTTTTGTGTGTGTGTGCGTGTGTGTGTGTGCGTGCGTTGTGCAGTAACAGTGGACTCCTGCTACCTCCAGCCCTGCAGGCCTCTCAGAATAAATGGATTTTCTTTTTCTATTCTAGGACACACTGGACCTTATTTCCTTCTCATTCCCTTCTCTCTTTCAATCTCTGTCTCCATCTCTGTTCTCCCCGAGCAACAAGAACATGCTCACAGATGTTTCAGCCCACACTCCCAGCTCTATTATCTCATAGAGTGCCATTAATAGATTATAATTTAATTTAATAGTACTTTATTACAGTAGACTTGAATAAGGCGCTGAACCAGTAAAAAAAAAAAAATCTAAGCAAATATCACCACTCGTGTGATCTAAAATAAGAAGAATATGAAGGATAGTCAAAATGATTGTAATGACAGTGATGCACTGTTGCTAGGGTTACCGGGCATTTGAAATCATTTGCACTGATTCTGAAGAGTAGTGAAGAGTAAGTGTTAACTGCATATCCTGTAACTTAAGAGGTGTTAGGACATACATAGGAACTAATGAGACACAAGTTAGCGCTGTGACCTCACAGCAAGGTGGTCTCGGGTTCAAATCCACCAGCTGGTTGAGATCTTTCTCTCCACAGAGACTAATGTTCTCCTGGTGCTTGTGTAGGTTCTCTCCAGGTACTCCAGCTTCCCCACACAATTCAAAGACATGTGCGTTAGCTTAACTGGTGTTTCTAAATTGCCCAGAGACATGAGTGAGCATGGATGCTTGTCTCTCTCTCTCTCTGTAGCCCTGTAGGGAAACCTTTCTAGGGTGCACTCAGCTGGGATAGGCAATAGTCAATAAATATTCTGATCTATAAGCAGAACCAAAACTGGCACTGTTATTAATTAAATCTCATCCATCCATTACCAAATATATAATATTGTGCTGTCGGTGCAGTAAATGCATTCCGATGCTAAGAGCCCAGTCCACAGACTGCACTGTCTACTTTTCTTTCTACTGTACAACAGTAAACAAACATTTTACATTGGTAACACCACCGGACATGGAAATTATACCAGTTTCCTGTTTGAATTAAGGTATTCATATCCATAAAGACCCCAAGTGGCCTTCTGCATGATGATGTGTATTTTTGACTATTATCTTTTAACTGCTTTGAATTTACTGTCATTATCACTTAAACACAGTTTTAAATAGTTTCAATAATCTTCCTTTACATGGGCGCCCTTACCACCTGACACATTTGGGGTTTTGATACCAAAATATGGAAAAATGTATATAATCTGAACGCACCTAAAAATTAATTAAACTCGTTGAATCCCCAGATGTCATGTTTTAAAGACTAACAAAAGGATGCATATCAATGACCAGTCTGCCAGGTACCAAGTCCATCCTGTCAGCCATTATTACTCATGTGATCCACGACAGGCTAGCATAGAGACCACATGGTAAAGAGGTGTTAATAGTGTTAAGTACAAACTACACTCATCTCTGTAACGGGGACTCAAATGGCCCTGAAAACTAGGACTGACACAACTGTCTCATGAATTTGTCTTGATACACTGTAGGTTAGAACAACTGAAACAGGATGATGCTAGCTAGTCTGCCACTTTTTTCAGATATCAACTTGATTTTAATGGTAATTGTTTGTTATTTAATGTTGAAAAAAAGTCTTAAATAGTCTGAATTAACCCACTAAATGGCAGGTCCAGTTTGTCCAAAGACATCGCAAAGTGACTGAAAAGATAAATATGCTGTATCTTGGAAATATCTCTGAAGCACACGATTTCATCATCTATGCATTTGTGGCAGTCAAAGTTCAGGGGAACCCATCACAAAATGTGGGGAACAGTGTAAAGTTCAACACATCTGATGCTTTTGAAATGAAATAAAACAGTCGTGTAGTCGCAACACTGGTGTAATATTATAAGGCTAATGACATTTTTAATCTGTGCAACACAAAGTACCAAACAAAGATGTTAAAAACCAAAAAACCCTGTTTCAGCTGTGTCAACTGTTGCCATGGGTTTGATAATGTTAGCTGGTGCATATTTTGTCCTTCTAGAAGCAACGCTTGCAACTCAGCAGCAATTTTGGCAACACAACACAATGCATCAAAATTCAATGAAATATAAGCAGTGGAGTTAGAGACAGAGCAGCAGGGACCTCGTCAGCCAGCCCCAGATCTCAGCTTAGCTCAACAATTTGTCATCTCATAAAAGTGCCACTGCTGAATATGACAGCTTAGTATCAAGCAATGCTCCTTTTTATTTAAGTCACCAAAGCAGAATAAAAAGCTGCCCTTGATTTTTTGATTTTCTTTTTCAATTCTAGTGTAGGTGTTTAAGACATGTCCTTGTTTTTTATTCTAAGCACCCCTCAAGCTTCGATTGCACTCCACAGTGAGAGCATCTCAGATTCTTGACATTGTCCAGAGAGGGTCAATCTCTAAGCAGTCTCCATGGTGATAACTGCATTACTTTAAATTTTACAACAGCAAATGGAGGAGGCAGGGCGTAGGAAGGCAGAGGGAGAGATTCAAGTTTCATCACAGTCTGCGCATTAAGAGATGCAACTACTCCCACTGGTGAAAAGCTCTAATAAATGTTCCATGCAAATAAAACCATTATAGACACAGTGACAAGTCCATTCTGCAACCTTTAGAGCTGTTTGTATTTGGCTGGCAGGTGCTGTTAAAGTATCATGCATCTTAAACCGGTTCTGGTCCATTTGAAGTGCTGAATAAGTCAGAGATATTACTCAACAATACCCGATATACATCCATAAAACAGAAGCGCTGCCTACAGTGATACATTATTAATAGATCTGCCAACACTGACTTCTTATTCCCAAAAAAGAAATTTACTTTAACAAAGTAAAGGCAAAAATACCTTTACTTTGTCTCGGGTGATTCTTATCCCCCCATGCCATCAATTATGGTAAAAGTCTATAAGTGCAAAAGACCTAAAGTCATTACATCAGCTCTCTGATGGCCTTTTTCCAGAAGTCTTTAACACAGTGCAGTAGCTCATTGATCAGGATCTGAAAAATCAAGCATTACCTTTAATAATCAGCTCATAGTCCAATACTTATTGTTACCTTTGCTCTCATGGGGGAGGTTCGTGATATTATGTTTGTGTATGTTTGTGCGCAGTCATTTCCCAAAAAGTGTGGCTCATTATGGATGGTGCTATGTGTAGGTCAAATGCTGAGTGTTGGAAATTTGGGTCTAAACAGCAACAGAAAGTGGCAGGGAAGTTAAGCACCGATGGAAAAATGCAAAAAGACATCAAAGACAATATTTTTAAAAAGTATCAGGAAAAAATGGTCTGGTTTTGTTTTTTATATACTTTGTTTCACTTCACCTGTTTGGTTGTTGTAACTTGAGTCTTCTCCACAGCTCCAGCAGAAGCAAGGGGAGCCCACAGGCCTGTTGTTCCACATATTTTTGACAGTATCCCCTACTGACAGTAAACAGCTACAACATGTAGACAAAGGTCTGCAAAGCAGCTCTGCATTGCACCAATGCATCGCTATGTTGGTCCCTAGATGGGCTAAATTTAGCCTGAGGGTACAGCGCTGGTGTTTTTGTGACTTTGTTTGCATTAAACTCATTTATAAGGAAACATATGACTGCTCTATCCCTGCAGACAACTCTACTGACTCCTGAAGTTGACTTAATTTTTTCAGCCCTCAAAATTGCCACTTGGATTTTCATTTAACTAAGATTTTAAAAAATGTAGGGATGTCAGTATATTAGACATTTAAGCACCTAGCCTTGTACTAACCTTTGTATCAGATTTAGAAATGATGCAAAAACGTGTTTAGCAGAATGAATATTTTTTCATTTGTTCCCTGTACTCAGGAAAAAATTTGATATAAACCAAAATTAAAAATCTGATTAAATATCGAATTGTGCAGGGTTGGTTTTAGGGTTGCTGTCATGACCAATGATGACTCATATCGTGCTAAACTTGCCATTTGACCTGTTAAATGTAGCATACCATAAGTCAGCGGTCCCCAACCCCTGGGCCGGTCCGTGAGTCGTTTGGTGCCGGGCCGCGAGTTGAGGATCAGGTGTGAAATTTATGGTTTTCAGGGTTTTTTATCATTAACTCGGTTTCCCTGGGTCTTTTCACGTGTTGTAGTTATTATTTATGCATTACCATAGCGACCAGAGAGCATTAAGGGGCAGAGAGGAGGATGTTACTCTCAATGCTGTTGGCGCATTTCAGGAGGACGCTGCTAATAAAGTTGCATAATTACACAGTGAATTCAGGTTTTTGTTATTATTTTAAAGCCGAATACATATTTTATTATTTTATTTACAAAATACCACAGTTTTTTGTCTTCGTCGTATCATTTTACTTTGTTGTATTTATCCGCGACACTTTAAAGGCCGGTCCATGAAAATATTGTCTGACATTAAAGCGGTCTGGGGGGCGATAAAAGGTTGGGGACCATTGCTATAAGTATCATGCTCGTTATATAGAATCCATTGACATGACACTGACTGACACTCATGACAATTTAGGAGCGCAAAAACATCAACGTGATATCTTACAATTTTCTATATTTCAAAAATCACTTCAAAAGCATTTTTGTTGACATGTCATCATAAAAACTTTTCCGTGTGCCATTTTAAGGCTTTACAAATGGTCAGCGTTGTAGTTAAGATGCTCATAACAAGAAAAGCAGAAAAGGGGTAGCATGTAGCTCTCCATGGCTCGTGATTTCCAAGGATTCACAAACAATCAGTGTGTTTATTTTAAGCCAGACAGGTGAACCAGATGAGCGGGGTTTTTCATAAAGTGATTGAACTTTCATGTAGTCTCGGAAATTATAAGAAAAGCAGTCTAGAAAATGAGCAACTGAATGAAACACTCCAATGCATGACATCATCCTTTTTTAAGAAACAGACACACGCAGATAATGTCAGAAATGAGACAGACGGAAGCCACATATGCTGGAAGAAAGATCCTGCAGAACACTGACGTTACACTTGCTTTAGGTGATTGATCAGATGTTTTAGTCATGCTTTTGTCAGGGTTAGTGAAAAAGAGCTCGAGTAAGGGCCCATATGTGCACATAGAAACAAGTAGAAACAGTTGAGGTGGTTAAATTTCAGGACAGAAAATCGGCATCAGCCGTAAATACACGGGGGACACGTGAGGCAGGTGAGGTCGACCTTCTGGTCAAGTGACTCAGACCAGAGGGAAAGCTGAGTGTATCTGCTGTGTGGATTGGGTGGGGCAGAAGTGAAACAATCGAAGCAAAACAGGGCAGGGATAGGTAATGCAGCAGTCTCACAATCACGCTGTTTCTGAAATAATGTCATCATTCAGCCACTTACTAACCATGAACCAGCTGCAGAGTCGCATTACACTGCGGCACAGAGATCATGAACACTACTTTTCTGTTAGTAGTGTAAGGTCTGTGTGTAGTAGATAATTCCAGGCAGTCAGAATTGAGATACTCAAATACAACGATGAGTACTAAACACAGTGCACTGTGTATATGTATATCTTTGTAGCTCAACCACTTAAAGAGTTCGGAATATATACATTAGCTAAACTACTTATGATCAGATATACAGGCTTATTTGACTCCTCAAACATGCATGCAGCTGTAACGATACATTAAACCAAAATGGTAACTTATTGTCAGCCTTTCTCTCACAGGAGATCTTACTGAATAAAGTAAAGAGGACAAAGGACATCAACAGTACTAACAGGCTGGGGAGCTCTTTGTTTTTCTGCTTAATTACGCATCTTTCCACAAATCAGTCAAGTTGAAAGTTTTCTAATTGCTGGCAAAAGGAAAGTCAGGTCATCTCTCAGTGTGAACACAAAACAGTTTTTGTATTTGTGAGTGCAGTTATGTATTTGTTGTGTTTAGGCATCCTAGCATTAGCAGAAGCCCAGCCAGCCTTCTGCATAAATATGCTGCAGGTTCCTTCTGTGTCAGCTTTGTCAATATTTCCTGGGCAAATTACAAAGAAAGAAAACATTTTCTTCCCCGGGGAGTGGAAGGGTGATCATCGCCTGCTGCCATGTTTTAGCAACCAACAAACAAGATGGATCTTATGGTCTTAAAAACTTTAATTCTTATTGAGTTCACTGTATTTCTCTAAGAAAAAATATCTTCTTACTTTTTTAGCACTTGTTGGCATAAACACCTTCTGTATGCTTGCGTGTAGAAAGTCATCATAATGTATTTGTCTGCATTCTGGATGAGTTGTGCAATAAATGCTAATTAAATTAATGTGCAGCAGTTAACTGTATACTGCTAAGTTGTGCCCATCTGAGAGTGCTTTGTGTTCACTAGCGTGCACACACACAGACACACACACACACAGAAATGTCATGTTAACAGAAACATAAGGAACCAAAATATTAACTATAAAAAGTATCGTTAAATTGATTTTGAATGTACAATTGAGTATAAATGATTATAAATATGCACATAAGGACAGTATTATTTAAAATCTAGGAGTGGAGAACTACGTTCATCAGCTAATGCTAGCTGTCTTAGCTGTCCAGCTAGCCAACCTGCTAATTAGCGCTAAGTAGCATACAAGTAAAATAATTTCACATAATTAAATTTCCTTAAAATGACATTTTCCTCAAGGAACTTACCTTTGGTCAGAGGCGACTATTTCCCATCTTGCTCACCCTGTCAAAATGAGACTTTCTCATACAACTATGAATCTTTAATTCATAGTACAAACTTTACTTTCTATATATTGTGCTGGGGTCAATTTCTCAAAAGTCAGCCTTCCTTGTAGAAAATGTAGCGCTATTTGCCACACAATCAGCTAACGCTAGCAAGGTTTGCTGGTGAGTATTTGCTAACACCGGAAAAAATGCCCATGCATGCACTTCTTGCATGGTCTGTCAGTGCAATTAACAACTCAACGGCTCATATTATTTCTCAGACAGTACCATTGACAAAAATTTACAAAAGCAGTTAAAAGATCAACCAAGTAAGCCACAATCGCTAATATGAAGCCTAGCATACTGTAGCTACCTGTGTCAGCATGCCTGCAATTTAAGCTGCCAAACTCATAATAATATCCCTGTGCAAATTTCCTCACTGCTTCTCAGTTACCCGCTGTGGTGACCCCTAGTGAATAAGTGAGCAGCCAAAAAGAGCTACATGAAGGGGAAACCAAAATGGTTTCTTCTTTTTTTCTTTGGCTCTAAAGTTAAGCATTTAAAATTGGAGTCTATTGGGACAGGCTTTATTTTGGAGCCCACTTAGACTTACATGAGCTTATGTGACTAATTTGTGTCTATGACAGCTTCTTCTCCCAGAGAAGCAGGAAACATTTGACTATTTTCCCCCCGGACATACATTTAAAATAAAAGTAACAACAACAGGTTTTCTACTTTCTACTAAGGCTTCACCTTACTACAGTAAAGAGTGGATGGCTATAAGAAATATATTACAGTAAGATTAAAGGCAAATGACCTCAGATCATTTCCTTCACTGATTTACAAAACTAATTCATTGGAACCAAGTCGATTCATCCTCTGGCAATTAAGCAAATAGATGACGTGGCGCTGTCTCGATAAAAGCAAAAAATGTTCTTCATTAATACGGGACCTTAACCTGCCAAGGGTCAGTGACCACAAGATGCGAGTGTGTCTGAATATCTGATAGAGTTGTTAGTTGCTCATTAAAATACCATTTAGGTAAGACTTAATTTTGAATGCGCTGAACTGTATCAGTGTGAGGAGGAGCTCAGCCGTATGGTTTTAATTAAATACCATCACCACCACACATACATAGACACCTGGACACACGCATAGCTGTAAGCTGAAGGGTCAAGGGTAATGCTGCCACTGCTGTCTGCTGTGTGTGTGTCAGTGGAACCTGCTGTCACCTCATTACAGGACACCGCCAGCCACAACTCACGCTGACATCCAGGGGCTGAATTCACCAAGTATTTTATTTGACCACCAGGAGTTTTTCTAAATGGCACCAAAAAGTTCTGAGCCAGGACTTTTTACTCTTTAGGAGCCTTTCACAAAGCTGCTGGGAGCAACTTTTACTGAGGAATGGAGAGAACTGTGAGGACAGCGTAATAAAAGAATACCTTTCCTTCTGTAAGTCCTCATCCTGTCAACTCTTGTGCTACCGTACTCTTTCGCACTTTCAAGGTGAACTATATGTTTCTCTCTCTCTCGTGTGGTGGCTGTGGCTCAGGGGGTAGAGCACATCATCTGCCAATCAGAAGATTGGTGGTTTGATCCCTGGCTGCTAAAGTCCGCATGCCACAACAATGGGTTGCTCCTGGTGGGTTACATCAGAGTGTGAATGTGTGTGGGAATATTAGATAGAAAGTTGTTAGATGTGGAAAAGCGTGCTTGGGGGTAGACAAGCGCTACATAAGAACCAGTCCTTACCATCTGACAGCTTTAGTTGCATTACAGTTACTACAAAGGATGTGTAGCGATTACAATGTAAAGGCAAGCATTTTATGTATAATCCCAATGCACGATTTCTACTTTCTACTTTCAAACTGTTTAGCTTCTGAAATAGTATTTGGACTTAAACAGTTTGAGTTTAAAAAAAAATTGGAAAAGATGTCAACTCAAATCCAGAATTGTGGAGAACTTTTGTATGTGTTTGTGTCATTGTTTGTCTTTTTGGAAATATGGTATCTGAATTTCAAGACCACGCCTCCAAACACGCTCCTTCCGGTTCTCATCTATATATGTTCCCCCAGTTCTACAAGCTGTTCGTTCTCGTTTACGTGCCCCACCCTCCCTCTCCTTTTTAATTCTTTAACTTCTTCACTTCTGTTTAGTACATGGGGATCTGCCAGGCCCAGGAGCCGCCGCCATTCCCCTTCGAAGCTTTCCCCAAAACCCTGCTCAATTCATGTCCAAGCCGTTCACCTTTATCTACTAAAACACTGTCAAACCTCACATGAGGACCCCAGCAAGTGAATAAACATACAAAATGGAATAAAACTGTGGCTACGTTCACTCTGCAGGTCTTAATGCTCAATTCAGATTTTTTGATCAAATCCACACTATAAATAAAATGCGACAGCAAACGTGCTCTAGTGTGAACCCTCAAAGCGGCCGAATGCGCAAAAGAAGACGTCACACATGACGCGCTCTGTTTAGACCCGGCCCAAATAATATTGTTTGACTGATGGCCCTTAATATAAAGACTTCGGACTTTACGTTTCCTAATTTTTGTTTTAAGTTATTTTGTTATTTACATAATAATGTAGATAATCTAATAATGATCCTTGTTGCTGTTTTAGAGGAGCGGTGCGTCAAAGGATAGCTGCAGATTTCTGTCAGAATCTGCAGAGACAAATAAAATGTTCATGTTTCTCCAACGTTGTCTTCCCAACAATTTCACTGACATCTACGCTGGATGGCCAGGAAGCGTCCGTGATGTCTTCTCAGGCGCTGACAATTGGCGTCTGTCTTGTGTCAGTGACGTAAAAGACGGATTTAATGCGACATTGTGGAGGTATGTAATAACGACAGGAGAGGTCTCAGTGTCTCACTCCAACTTTATTAACTGACTCTCAGAACTTCACATATCGTTAGCGCCAAAATCTCCACCCCAAAATTTCCCTTCAACTTGGGTGTGAGTTGGAGCCACCTGGTGGTCCGCCACAACATGACCGTTCAAACAGTCACTTTTGTAAAACATTGGATATGTATCGGATTCAGTACCACATACGAAAGTGACCCAGATCGGATTTGAAAATATCGGATTTGTGCCGTTCACACTGTCACACCATGATCGGATACGGGTCGCATAGGGTCAAAAAAATCGGATTTGATGCGCTTTCGCCTGCAGTGTGAACGTAGCCTATGTTTCTTCCCTTCATACTAAACTCTATTGTTGTCGTTAACCCTTTTCTTTGTTAGACCAAACCTTTTAAGTAATTTCACCAGTGCAGAGCTTGTTGTTTCCCAGAAGTAACAAACTGTTGACTCATAAAGCAACAACAGAGAAGGACATTTCTGCAGATTCCGTTTGGAGTGAATTAACCCTGATCTGTGGTCCTGCATAGACGGACAGCAGTCCATACCAACATCTATGCCACACCATCTATGAACTTTATACGACAGTCACACTAAAGTGGTTGGAGACTGTGGCACAACTGAAATCGTTGTGGTTCTCTGCAATAACTTGTTGCTTTTAAACAGTTACTTCAAAGGTAGACACCGTGTCTGCGACCACTGAGTACATCAAGACAGCTAAGGAATGGCAATATAAGGAGTCTGTCTGCTGTCAGGTAGGAATTGAACGGGATCTAACTGACAATGCAATCTGTTTGTGATAATACGTCAATTAACTGAGATAAATCAGCAAAAACTGCAAATCTGTGGGAGTCTACGTATGCAGAAATTCAAAATAAGTACTTTCAGTCGGAGTCCAGTCAGAATCTCAGTGATTTGAAAGATAAATTCAGAAACTCCTAAACAAATAGTGACGTAGTTGCTGCAAGACCATCATTTGTGAGTGATTCCTCCCTCGGGGTGACCTGTGGCCTTGAATCAACGGGCAACAAACGATTTTTCCTGGTTGCAAGTAGGTTTTCATCTTATTTCACTCTGCTATGACTGAACCAGTCATGAGATCCACGTCATATTATGCAGTCCTCATCATGTGCATATGTACATTACAAATTACAGTCATTTGATGAATTAGTTTTGATTTTTAAAAAAAGAAAGCTTAATTAGCATAACTTTAAACATTATAATTGATCTCCCAGTCCCCTGGGTTTGTTTGCAGCACAGTGGCTTTGGGTGGCTGATCTAACATCAGGTTTATTGTTCTGATGACTGCACGTGCACGTTACAACATGCAGACGTGTACGTGTGCGACCCAAGTGTAGGTTAGCATGTTAATGATGCAGAGGCCTGTGTTACTAGGCAGGATACACCGTCATTCCATTATCACTGATTAGGTGACAGAGCGTGTGTGCCAAATGTATGTTAGTATGACACACGCTGTAAAAGGATTAAAAATATGGGAGCCAAGAGTCGTGTGTGTGTGTGTGGCTGCAGAACGTTACTCAGTGTGCTTGTCGTACAGACTGCACTCACCGTGGGGGTCAATGGAACGATGAGTCTGTCTGTGGTCGAGACAGAATAAGTGCCTCGCTGTCATCTTTGCAATTCACAGAGGCATTTACTCACATTAAAGAGCGAGCACTAATATGTCTCACTCGAGTAAGATCTACTGACTGCTGGAACGAGTTAAAACAACACTGACATTTCTCTCTTTTCCACATTTCTCTTTTTTGATAGTGCTCATTACTTAAAGTCATTATTTTAAAAAACATGAGTGTATCATGATGATTTGAGCTGTTGCCAACAGCAAATCAGCCCAAAAAGAAAAATGGATATATTTGCTGAGAGCATGCCAGAGTGTATTAGAGTATTTATGAGCCTTTTTCCTCATGTAGTCAGATTCACTCAACAGTGTTTCGCCTAATGCAGAGTAACGTGTGTAATATCAATAGACATAAAAGATGAGTGTAGCCCCTGGGTCTGAGAAGTAAAACCAATTTAGAAGTGCTTATATCTGCACTGTTTCTAAAGAACAACAGGGGGCGACGTGGATTGTACATGAACCTTAAAGTAGCTATCACCCGAGTAACCGCTGTTCCAATGAGTTTATCTCTCAGTCATTAGTTTTGTGTCTTCTTCAACATGGTGTGATATTCATTTTGTAAATTATGGCCACAGTTTTACGTAAAATAGACGGCAGTGCTTTCATGTAGTTTATTGAGCTTAGATAGAGTATGGCAGATAAGCACATATACTGGCCGTACAATGGAAAATAGAGCAAGGAAGTGAAAAACGGGCTGGAAAACCGAAGGCCGGGATGCTTGGCTGAACAACCAATGACAATCTGGCAAAATGTGGCCTTTGTTGGCCTATTTTTTTTCTCTCTTTCTCCCACATCGTTTCTCTTCTCCTCCCCTTTATCATTGTACAATGACTTCACTAATGTGTCACTCTGATATTTTCTATTATTCAACAAAAACTTGCATTGCAGTTATTACAATAAATATGATGATTGAATGTGTTTTTATTGTTTTATTGACCCACTCCACAAAAATGATGAAATCCTAAAATGTCTGTGCGCACACACACCTACCTACAGATATCCAGTGCTCACTGAGATTCACTGCTATGGTCGGCTCAGCACCTACCCACTGCTAACCAGCTACCTCATGCTGAGAGCATTCATACACAGAGAGAGAGCTTGCAGCTCTGGATCTTCAGCTGAAGCCACATTGCCCCCTGCAGGTCGGTCGAGGTTTCATATAAAAGAGAAGGGAACTATTTTTCTTTTGAGATACAGCAATCACTGGAGTGATAAGGCTCAGCATACTATTGTCAAAATGTATCCAGTAGCATTAAATGGTTATAGGATACAGATGGACGGAAGAGTCGGGATGGCTGAGTCATATTAGCTCCACAGGCTCCATCTTGACTGGCATTGATTCATTTCTCAGGGACTGTGCATGTGTGGAAGACTGAAACCAAAGAAGGAAGAAAGGAGCCAGAAAGTCTCTTCATAGAGTTTTCTCCCGGCCTAGATGCAGTAACATATTACATGATGACATTAAGCAATGAAAGAAACATTTAACAAAATGTGGTGTTTGTAGCATTTTGTGCCATTTGATGTGAACAGTGAAACTGAACAGATGGCTGCGCTTCCTTGAGCTTGGTTCTGCTGGAGATTTCTTCCTATTAAAAGAGAGTTTTTCCTTCCCACTGTCACCAAGTACTGCTCATAAGGGGTTGTGTAATTTGGGGGTTTTCTCTGTATTATTTTAGTGTCTTTACCTTACAATCTAGAACACTTTGAGGTGACTGCTGTAATTAGTTAGTGGTTCATAAATATAATTGAATTGAACTGAAAATTGAAAATGTATTTTAGCAAGCTAAATTGCTCATTTCTGTTAGTTGTGAAGGCCTAGTTAACCAATTCCTTGATCAACCAGGTCTTAACTTTGGTAGCTAGGTAAAACTGATTAATAGAGTTAAAGAATGTGCTGAAGTAATGAATTCTGCAGAGTTGCTGTTGGGTTTGGTCCCTGGGAATGTAGTTTTCTATCCTAAACGATCTGATAGACCAAAATCAAACAATCTGGATGGAGACATTTCCAAAACAACCCCCAAAAACAGGCATTGATAGGTTGGAGATGTGCAACAGATGTCAAAGTATCCCTCAGTTTTGCATTAGCCTTCTTTACATGCAAACATGTGACCAGTAGAGCCTGTAGTTCAGGTGTCCCTTGAGCTTATATTAGTATGCTAACATATTTGGCAGGAACAGCGCTTCACCATTTGCCTTCTATCCAATAGCATGCTAACATTTGCTAATTCAGCTAATGGGCGTGCGGATGATTTTACTGGTGTTTGGTTACTGAAAGCAAAACCATCTAAAGAAGCTAGACGTGAAAAAATATCCCATCTATAGTTACCATAATTTATCCTGAAGGGAACGTGAGAGATTTCATGGCAATCGTTTCAACACTTGTTGAGATATTCCGCTCAAAACCAAAAAAGATCAACTTCATGATGGCACGAGAGGAAAAGCTGGTGCGGGCTTCATAAAAATCACTAACATGTGATCAGTTAATCATATCTATCTGTGACATATCGGATAGCATACAGTTTAACTTTGTCTCTCATTTTCCAACAGTGCTTTCCCACCAAGCTCCAGCAAAAGAATCGCAGATGCAAAGCTTAATAAAGATAATTCTGCTCTGTGGCTCATCTATCACTGAGGGGAGATTTATGGGAAAGGGGAGAGCGCGTGCTTCAGTTTTCGACACAGGAAGCAAAACACTTCTGTGAGTCTGACTGTAGAGTGTGTATTGCTGGTCCCAGAGGGTGAAGTAGAAATGGCTTTGTCTTTGACAGAAAAGAGCTGTTGAAGCGCCCGAGGCTCCTTCCTTTTCCTGTCTCCCTCTGCTGCTCTGCTCTCACTTTCATTCATCTTCTGTCTGTTCAGTGATGTTTCAAGGAAGGAAACAATACTGCTGCAATATGATTATGGAAATTATCAAAACAATAAATGCTTTTCCCCCCCACTCCTCCTTCTTTAAAAGTTTTAATCACAATGAAAAGCCTATTGTGTGTCTTTAACTGCACAAATGGTAGAGTGAAAACTAAGAACAAAGTACGTCTGTTGTTTAGGGATGTAGTTTTAGTTTTAGGGAGTTTTTCTGTTGAGATATTGCAAACTAAACAATTCACAGCAATATCAGAAAAATACAACAGTTTCGGTGTGTGTCTGTGTGTGTTTATTCTAGTTGTTTGACTTCAGGTCTCTGAAGACAGACTCATGAAAGACGTGGGTTTAAGTGGCTTCTTCTTCTTCTTCCTCTGCTCACAATAACTCTTTCCTTTCATCAAACTCCATTTCCTGTCCTTTCTTGGGCTGTGGGCTTTCTCTATGCCAATGGTGGGGGTAGATTAAAGTGGACAGACTGTATTACACTGAAACTGGTTTACTGATGCAAAGTAGTTCGGAAAAGGGAATAAAAAGAACAGGTTGTGATTTGGGACACACAGCCAGCCAAAGGACAGAGGAATGGAGTTAGTTCAGGTGGGTTTAATGTGGAGGGATGAGAATAATTTGACTATGAATGGTTTGACATACTTGGCAAACAGCAATGGATTTTACTGGGAAGTGTCACTGGTTATGAGGGCTATTTTCCAGCAGGAAGGACCAACTCAACTGGAACAGGTGAGCAAATGTTGAAATGTTGCCTTTCAACTCTGGGAGACAACAGATCCTAAACTTAAGCACAAGGGAGAACACAATAAGCACCCAGCTGGCACACTGAGTATGTTGACTATATGGCAGAGGCCTTATGAGGATGTTGGGAAGTGGTTGTGGTGGCTGAAGAGCAAGGAAACCAAAGACTCTTGTCTAAAGTGGAGACACGGCCTGCCCAACCCAAGCTGGGCCTAGTCACTGAGTTCAGTAACTATAGGTTAGACACAGTATGCTCTATATAAAGTGTTAGCTCATCATGAAATTCCAGGCACAGCATAGTCACAAAGTCAAACCACAATGTCACAATGTCAATGCACCTGCACAGATTTTGCAAAAGATTGCAAAAGAACTTAAATGGTAAAGATATTTCATACACTCAAGCATATAACCCTGACCAACAGTACAGGGACATGCTACTCAGTCATGTGGACTGAAGCTGAATAACATTTTACATGCTATGTTAGTAAATTTGAAGACAGCAGATCCTTTCTGCTACTGTCTGCAATCTCATCTTCAGATGTTCAGAGGTGCATTGTGGGGGCACTGCATGCACCTTGTGATTGAAAAACTCAGTTACGTCGCACATAAAACAACTGCTGAGTGTAATATTTGCAGATGTTTGTGTCATATTTGAGAACAGGTGTGGGCTCCAACATGTTGGAGAAGTTGCCATTAAGAAGGTTTATAGTTTCCTTTCCACACTAGCAAGAAGATGAGGTGGCGTTCTTCTTCTGTTACCCTGGAATGCTTATGTGGCATTTCTGGCAATGCTTTTTCATTCATTTGCGTTAGCTTTCGGCTACACAAGCAGTGATTAATGGTATGCAACCTAGACTGACATGGTTGCATGCAGTTTTCTGTAGCCTGTGTGTAAGCCAAGTGCTATCTGGTTGGTCTGAACAGGAAACAGAGTAACAAAAGGGCTCGCCACAGTGCACAAAAAATGTACCGAAGAAAAAAAACATTCCAGATAAAACAGGAAAAAGCTGAAGAAGTGGTTGCTGTGGATGCTTTAATGCATAGTTTAGGATGGCATGGGGATTCAGTGGTTTTCACCATCACCTCAAAAAAAGAAAGTCCAGAGTTTTAATCCACCTGCAGACTGAGTTTGCATGGGCTCTCTCTGGGTACTGCGACTTCCTCCAACAGTCCAAGACGTCCATGTTAGATTAACTCACAACTCTAAATTTGCCTGAATGTGAGCGATTTGTCTTCTGTCTCTCCTACGACAGATATCCAAAGTCCTGATGGAGGTAATGTTCACCCACATAAATACCTCCCTCTCGTTTTTAGATCTGGACATTTAAGTACTTGGGTCATACAGTGAGTACTTACACATAATCAGGTGAATTTTATTGTATTTTTTCCTGTTGTTTTGGAGGGTTTCTCATTTGGTAACATGAAAACTAAATATTTTCTTCTTACAACAGAACTGCATTAGTCACGTATGTGTAGCCTCTTTTATATCATCCTTTAATGTATTTTTTTTTGGTATAATATTCTAGTGCTTTCATTGATTCGTTACACGGGAACACTGGAAGAGGGGGGGGAAAAAAAAGTCTTCAAGCCTTTTAAAGATTTGAAGAAAACCTGCTGTATAAAAGAAACATTACCAAAACCCAGTGAGAGCGTCAGAAGAACATTCTGGAAAACAGAATCTGCTCGCCAGGCTTCTTCTTCACACCACAAACTCTCTGTATCTCTCACTAATTACTCCAACCCGTCAGCCTCTCCTGGCTGTCGTCATGGCAACCCCAGCGGTTTGGCTCCCTGGTTGAGGGAAGGGGGGGGGGGGTGCTGTTATCAGGCAAGAAGGTGAGATAAGAGTTTATTTCCAATTGAAGCAGATGAAGGAGTGGATGATCTTTGCAAACATTTAAACCACAGGGAAGCTCTAAAGATGTGTAAGGGCTGAGCTGCTCTTTGAACATCAGTGTAGTTGTCTGATTTTTGTTGTTGTTGTTCATCATTTATATTTGTGTCAAAGATTTAGCACTAAGATCTTGATTTTTGTCATTTTAAATCAAATACACTTAAGTAAAAGCAAAATAGTTCTTAAAATCTGCTTTTAGTTAAACAAAACTTGAGATTGTAACTTCAAAATCAGCAAACTTAACTCACTTTTAGGTCTTGGACTCAGAAAATGCTGTTGGATCGATGCCGCCCAGTATTGCAAGCGATGTGTAACAGACCACTTAAGCCATTGTTAAAACTGAAAAACACTAAATTCCTAATTTTATTTCATTAGACTTCAAACAAAAGACAAACAAGAGCTTTCAATAAGAGCAAATAGGTTAAATTCTTTAAAAATTACTGTCTGCAAACATATTCCATTACATATTGAAAAACAATCATTTTAAAAAATTGCAGTAACAACAATTCTAGACTCGCATCACTGGACAAAGCAGCTGAATGAATCAGAGGATAATATCTGCTGACCGGAGGCCAATCAGAAGTGTCCAGCATCTTCAGCGACACCCGCATTCATCCACCACCATGTCCTGGTAATGCTGAAGCACCACATTGTCATTGTTGTCGTAGTAGAGCATGGAAATCGAGGAGAGACGGATGGGGACGCAGCAGGGCTGTGGCGTGTTCTCTGGATCCAAGGAATGCACCAGGGTCTGCAGGATGGCATGGTTGGTGCCGTTCAGGCTCTCACTGAGCGGGAACGGACACTCCCCGTGGCAGTAGTTGGCCATGAAGCCCTGCGGGGCGATGACCCAGTCCTGCCAGCCGACATCTTTAAAACTGATGTAGAGGCGGCGAGCTTTACACACATTGCTGGGTGTCACGGGGATGTGGATGGCGCTTCTCCTCTGTCTGGACCGACACCGATTTGGGTTGAGGGACACAGCCACTAGTGAGGCCTGAACCAACGGGAAGGTGAAGTCTTTTTCCAGCGGCAGGGAGTTACCGGGGTAAAACGGAAAGAACTCTTCCGGGTCTGGTCCGAGAGGGAGCAACTCTAAATTTAAGCCGTAGTTAGACCCCGGTTTGCGCCAGCTCTCTGCCACCGCTGTGAGATCCATGGTGATGGAGGTGGACTCGGGCTGCAGCTGGACCGACTGGGACAGCAGGAGTCTGCGGTTCGCCTTAGGATTAGTTCCCTTCAAAGTCGATCGGATCACTTTATAAAGAGAGGCACTAATGGCCTGGGACCCTTGCAGCAGCTGCACGGGACTGAGGGGCTTCCAGTGGAGCTTGATTTCCAGCTGAGCCAGAGATAGCATCTCCACAGGCTGCAGGATGGACATGTTGAAGAAAAGATGCTTCTCCAGGCAAGCCTGACAGCTGCTGCTCCAGCCAGACACCATCCTGCCTGCAAAACATCCGCCAAGACAGCAAGATTAACAAGGAACTTACAGCTTTTCCAGGAGTCAAGAGAAGAGTACAAGTCAGAGCAAAGAATGTGCATTTTGTTTATGCAACGGAGCTCAGTCTTCGCTTCAATAAATTACAGCTTCTGTCTCTTACCAGCATGAAATGCTTGTAATTATTTCACCTTTTGTATCTGAATCAGCTTTAATGAATAAATATGTGCCTAGCTTTGCAGAGACATGAAATATAGCTTGGCTATTGGCTATTAAAAGGCCAGATATGCTTTTTTTTTTAAGGCTTAGCTTAAAAAACGGGGGGGGGGGAAGAGAGAGACTAAGTTCTAACATTATAAAAATCTGCCATTTTCCCCCCTAGACGCCAGAAAGTTCAGTAGTAAATTATATCAGAGCTAATCAATATTTCCATCGGTTTTTTCAGCATTTTTCTTTCAAAATGTAAATCTAAATAACGAGTTCGTGCCACCGCTGAGTCTTTGGGGTAAACATAACTATCCCTGACACTCACACAAACACTCACTGTTGTGATCTCAGCCATCAGCAGCACTGCATCCTCCTCTGGCAGCATACTGCACACGGACAGGCTGACAGCCATGGACGATGTTCGATATTAAATCTCTTAATAGGCTTTAAATCAATTACACGTGACAGTCAACACAAAGGTTTCAGACATTTTTCATAGTGTCAGTGGGCTACATAATAAACTTAAAACAAAGTATCGATCAACCAATACCAGCGTTCGTATCGATAGTTCTAGTGCTTCAGCTCCAGCATCCTATGTTTTGACTAACATCAGCTTCTCCAAGTAGCTACCTTGGTCTTGGACGTATCTGACGACGTTGCCGCGGACTCCATACTCGGACACCGTGCAGGGCTGGCTCTCCAGAGCCTGGAGCTTCTCGGCCCTCCGGAACATCCCCCAGAGAGCGGAGGGGACATGGCGCCGGGGCTG
This sequence comes from Pundamilia nyererei, assembly GCF_000239375.1. Lineage (NCBI taxonomy): Eukaryota > Metazoa > Chordata > Actinopteri > Cichliformes > Cichlidae > Pundamilia > Pundamilia nyererei. Next base: position 1,274,286 of record NW_005187576.1, on the reverse strand, counting down.
GAGGCTCCCTGCAGGCCTCGGCCTCTCGGAGAGCCCCAGGGACCTCAGGAGGAGCTGCTCCTGCCTGTTTGTGTCCTCCACGGGTGAAAGGGCACACGCGCCGAGAAAACACATCGCCAGCAGCAACACAGGAGCCATGCCCGGACTTTCGGTTGATTTTGGACTCGGCAGCTCCAGAGCTTCTTCACCTGTAACCTTTAGTTTAACCTCACAGAGATCCCGGCGCGCAGCTGCGTAATCATGTTAATGAGAAGCGGGCGAAGATAAGCGGGGGAGGGGGGGAGGGCTGAGCTCGGGGGGAGGAGGGCTGAGCTCAGGACAGGTCCCTTGAAATAACAATGACATTCCTGAATGAAGTCACCAAGCAGTCTGGAAACATCGCGCTGTTTACACTGTAAAATCAGCTTTTATTATATCCTCCATCCTGTCTATAGGCTCAGACTCACTTTCTCCCTGAGTCAAATTCACCAGGTAATTCGACTTACAGGTGATTGTTTTTTTAAACACCAATACATGTTGAATGCAGAAGCTTCCAGAAACATGATCATCTCAATCCTCAAGTCCCCTCTTCTGTCATTGTTGGTCTCTTTTAAAAACCGAGTTTTAAAAGTCTTGATGTGTGTGTTTTGTTTTATGTGATCTGTGAGTCGAACCTCACTGTAAACGGAGGTCAATATAAGCTCAACAATGAATTCTGGGCCCCCAGGGGACTCTCTTGGAGGATGACCCGGCCACCCTGTGAGAGGTCTTTTACTGCGCCAGTGCGGTGATGTCAAACAGAGGCTTTATCTCAGTGAAAACACTGGTAACACCGGGATGTGTCTGCCAGATAAGAAGGCACAGCAGTAACAGGCCAGTTTATTCAACAGCGTTTAAGCTGAATTGTGCTCAAAGGGTGAGACTATCGCGCCATCTAGCGCCCGTTGAGGGTATGAACTTCTCATGATCTCTCATAATGCGACTGACTTCTGCTTCATATAAAGACTTCTTACAGAACTGAAGTGATAAAATTGTTCATGAGAAGAAAACATTCCAACATATTCTCATTTTAAATATATTATGTTCCCTCTGTGAACCCTCAGAGTGGTTCTTCTTATTAATCTGCTATGAAAAGACGAAACAGATGCAGGGATTTTATTGAAATGTACACATACATGAGTGGAAATACAGAAATGGAGTTTGAACGTCAATATTTGGTATGATCACCTTTATTCTTAGACTTCCTGAGGTCTCATACGTCAGTGTTTTTTTAAGCATCTTCAGGAATAGTTCTCCAGGCTTCTTGATGTTGGCTGCCTCTTGTCCTGTTCTCTGTCAAGATGATTCCACACTGCTTCAGTAATGTTGCAGCTCAGGGATCAGTGACATGCTGAAAACTGAAGCCAGTCCCAGTCAGATAGTTTTGCATGGTGGATCCAAACCTAATGGTACTTCGTATTTCTGCATTTGTAATTTCATAAATTTTGACAAGATTTCAAAACCACTGGTGGAAATGCAGCCCCAAACCATGACTGAGCCGCCACAGGGTTTTACATTTGGCTGCAGACACTCACAGTTGCACCTCTCTCCTGAACTCCTCTGTACCTATTGTCACGGATTTTTACCCCAGTTCTTGTGTAATTTGGGATTACCCCAGCTTCTTCTCCCGTTTCCTTTGCTGGATTGTTTCCGAATTCCTAAGGATGTGGCTTTCAGGTCCTATTAATCTGCTGTGGATTTTTTTTTTAGGTCTGCCACTCTTTTTGTCCTCCACTTGTCCATGTCCTCATTGACATCAGCTTGTAATAAAAGCAGAAAATCACTTTGGTATTCAAGTGATCAGTGTATTCTCTGTAAACCTTTGGCTCACAATCAGTACTTTTAATATATTTATATTATTAATTGAAACTTTGGCCATGTTTAAAGTATCCGGCTCAGTATTTGCAGGCCAGTGTTGCCCTTAAATAAACGGTTCTCAAACTGCAGAGCAGGACTCAAAGCAGAGGCACGGCTGGTGGGACATGGATCATCTTCGCACAGCAACTGCTTTTAGAGGTTACACAGCTGATCACCTGTCACTTTAACCCCAGCAACCTCTTCTGTCGCAGAAACCATCTGCATGTCCTCGTTTACCCTCTTCATCAGTGGTCCCCAACCTTTTTTTGCACCTCGGACTGGTTTATTTCCAGCAATATTTTCACAGACCGGCCTTTAAGGTGTTGCGGATAAATTCAACAAAATAAAACCAGTACCAAAAAAAAAGAAAAGAAAAAAAAGAAAATTTATTCATAACATGTGGGAAAAGACCCAGGGAAACAGAGTTAACAGTAAAAATGATTTAATAAAAATAACGCTAAAAACCGATAAAAAAAAAAACATTTCACACCCTAGCCTCAACTCTTGCGGCGCGGTACCAAATTTGTCTTCAATCTGCTCAATCAGAGTCATCCCCTCTCATGTACTCATTCTCAGTCTTTGCCCATTTTGGTCACAAATGACGAAAATCTGAACATCTTCAACTCAGCCACCTCCATCTTCAGTCGCTCCACCGTCCCCCTCCACCCGGCCAGGACGCTCTTCATTGTCCATTGCTTCCGATAGTTGACCTGGGGTATTTAAACTCATCCACTTTCACTGCCTCTGCTCCTTACAGCTTCACTGTTACACCCCCCTCCATTCCATTCTTACTTTTACTAAAACTCATTTTGCATCTTTTTGTACTTTCAATAAATTCTTAGTAAGAAACCAAAAACAAACTTTTTTCCCTCCACAAAAATCACTTGATTAATAACAACAGTCAACATGGAACATTTGGGAAAAGCATATTTTTGACTTGTAAACTGATACATTGTGAATCATTTCTTACACCGAGGTCAGCAAGTGAGGATTACCTGTTCATACCAGGCCATAAGAAACCCTGTTGTTTTTCATGCTGCACAAATACCAACACAAGTCAATCAGTTGCCTCGTCAATCTTTCAACCCATTTTCTTGCTAACATGATATTATAGAAAACAGACATCCAAGGAGATCCCAGTGTTTTTTTTAATATAGTTGGCAATCAAAGATGATTTTCCTTTGAATCATTATTTACACATAAGTATGTACAGTGGTCAAAGAGGAGCAGGAGGCTGTAGTCGCGCTGTGTGCGCATGCACCACAGAGGAGGACAAGGGTGGAGGAGGGCGGGGGTAGAAGTAGCTAGAGTTCATCCTTTCAAACAAATGTATGAATAAATCTAACAGCGGCTTATTTCACTCATCCATTCGACATCACCGGTATGTGTGCATAGCTCGGACATGGATTTGGCACGCACACACACGCACACACACAATAAATATACACACCCAGTATATAAACAATGCACTGACAATGTGCACTGGCTGATCCTCGTGTAAAAGTCTCATCTGATCACGTCCATGGACACAGAGCTACAGCGGAACAGAAATGCAACACACACACACACACACACACACACACACACACACACACACA
>NW_005187576.1:1256099-1270752 GCF_000239375.1 Pundamilia nyererei | reverse complement strand
ACAATCGGAGCCTTTCGTGTCATTGCCGGGTTTATATTTGAGAGTTTCATTCTTATGTTTTCGTTTGAGTCAGAAAACATAAGGCTTTGTCTTTGTTAAAAATAAATAGAAGTTCTTTAGCACATCTATGTGCATTTTTGGAGACGTGAACATTTTAAAGATCTTTATACCCAAGAGTAGAAATACTAAAGCCTGTACTTAGAATCCTGTGCAGCACATTTAATCTATACTATGGAAAGAAGAGCAACACGTTCAGACATTTGAACAGGTAACCTGGGTTATTTTAGATTCGATTTGTTTTTTACTACTTCTTTGCATCAGCACAGATGGTGCGTTGGTCATTTTCAATAATAACTCTACACTTTCATTTTTGGTGCCTCATGTGTGCTGGACTGACTTTTATCATGCTGAAATCATGTAGTAAACTTGGGGGATTATTATTATTTACCTCAGTACTAGGACAAAGGAGTCTGTTGGGATTATAAGATACGTCTCCAAAGACACATCAGAGTTCAATGACTCAAAAACAAGCAAAAATCTCAAATATAACAACAAAAAAAGATGACTACTGAAGAGGCACACAACAGCTGGACACACTCAGTTGTTACAGTACTTGAGTAGATGGTCAAGGCGTACACACATCTAGGGCTTTGGTGCATCACGGGACAATCAGGAGTGCTTTTTTTTCCTTCTTCAGTTCGAAATAGTACGACAGGCACCGATCTCACTGATCAGTCCGTATATATATATATTTATTTATTTATATATATATATTTATACCTATAAATCCATTCAATGAGCTATGTACAAAGTATGGCAAAGAAAAATCTTTATTTAAACTTAATCAGCAGATGTCATTGGCTCTTCACTGGCTAGTCCGTAACATCTGCAGTGGGTTTCATGCTTAGGAGTGAGTCCATACCGACAACCTGCAGCCGCAGAAATGGACTCATGGACCCGAGTCGTCCCAGATTTAAAACAATCTCAGTAGAGTCCATCCAGGCCACAGGTTCAGTCCTACGTGAAGGTTGTTGGTGACGCTGTCACCAGGGTCATGTGGCATTGACCTCCATGATGTGGTCGTCAGTAGCTGGCAGCACCAGGACCTGGCATGCATGGCTGTGGTTGAACACCTGTCCAGGGCTGAAAGGCTCGAGTCGTGGCATGGCCACGCCTTTCTGCTGCTGGTCGCCGCTGCCCACAGAGTGGACGCTACCCCGGCTGCGGATGCTTGCTGTGTCTCCCTGATCATCCAGCGTCTTGTCCAGCAGGGATAGGCTGTCGTTCTCCACGCAACTGTCTGAAAGCGCCAAGGAATAAACAAATTACTGATTGTCCAAATGACAAAGAAGAAGAAGAAGAAAAGCATTTTGTACCGGAACGTTATTTCTAAGATCTGGGGATGAACTGCTAACAGGCCAGCAGATCAAACAGAGTGTGTAAAACAAATCTATTCAAAAAAATACAAAATAAAAAAAATAAATCCTCTCCTTTTCAGTGTGAATGAAAACACGGTTCCACTGCAATCATTTGCTACATTTTAATGTGATGCTGCTTTTATGTTAAAATGATGAAACTATGCTAATGATACTAGTGTGAGTGGTGACACACTAACGGTGGTCAAATACAAGGCGGCATGGACTGTCATATTCAAACTTAGGAGCACCTTCTGAAAAACCCCACAGGAATCACCAGAGGGCGTCACCAATCCACACAATGTGCTGCATTGTGGCGTCACACAACACAAAGGTAATTCTAAGGTAACTAAAGCACAACCTGAGCAACTGCATGGAACAAACAAAGCAACTCCTAACTAGTGAGGCTGAGTAACTAATAAGCTTTGCTGCTGCACACTCTGAACTTCCCTTATGAATAAACATCTACAAAGGCTTGAAGGTTTAGCAGGTCTCACCGGGGTCTGGCTGAATGGCCACTGCTGCAGTGTGAGGCAGGTACTTCAGCACTTTGATCTTGGGGAAGGGAAGGTGTCCAGCAAACAGAGGCATCACCTCGATCTGGACTTTGTGGGTGGCGTTGGCCGTCATTGGCATGAGCACCATCCCTGAACTCTTCCCACACACCGCCCAGTTACTGCTGCTGTCAGCCACTGTGGACATGCATGCAAACACAACTATTAAAATTGTTTCACATTATCGAAATCAAACAAAATCAAACAGACTATTTGTTGCCTTAAATTATTTTGCCTTGTTTGTGTCTGGCCATGTGCAAAAAGGAGTCTGAAGAATAGTTTGAAGAGATGGTTTTGCTTGGAGTGCCTGGCTCTTATACATATGCACATCTGAACAAAAGCAAGTCGATCTATAAAGTGATAAATCCACCGCTTCAGCTAATATCTTGGTATTTGTGAAAAGTGATATTAACTCTTACAGAACTACAGTTTTTGGCAAGCAGCTGATTTTAGGCACCAGCATTTCTACGTTGAGTGTTGTGTGAAATTAATGCCATTTTTATATTCTTCAGCCAAATATTCCTCTCAAATAACTGACCGGTCTACTAAAAATCTGATTTAATTAAAAAAAGAAAAAAAAAAAGACAGAAAGGGGAGCTGATAGCATACCTTCATACATGAGCTTGGTGGTTTTGGGGCCATCGGTCTCAGTCTTGCTGTCCTCTGCAATCTCTCCCTCTGCTGGTTCAGTCAGTCGTGTTATACACACCTCAAGTCCACAGAGGACGCCAGAGCGGCAGCGCTGCTCACCAGCAGGAGGGAAGATTTCTGCTTTCACGCTGTACAATGTCTGATGACATGAATTAGAGGTTATCAGTGGGTGGGAGAGTTAATGATAATGGCTAACTTAACTGCAACTAAACTCCTACAATGAGCTATCCATACAAAGTAGCCACTTGCAAACAGAATTTGCTCAGATGTTTTAAAAGTCTTGATATTTAACGTTCTGACAACACAATCACTGCTTCACTTACGCATTTAGATGAAAAGGACCTAAATCTGGAGTTTAAGTGGACTTACAGTGACTCTCTCAAGCTGGAACTGGTAGTGGAAAGGTTTGTAGGCAGAAATGTCTTGGCTGAGCGGAGAAAAGTTGGCAGAGAAAACACACTGGAGACAGGAGGGCAGGTCGTCCTTCCACCTCACCTCCCACAAGCAGAACACACTGTGCTTACAGCACAGAAGCTAGACACACAAAATACACACCAGACATCAGTGCGAGTCCATGGATGATGTAGCTCTGATGTTTCAAATCGACATCTAAGATGGAAAATGTATTATGACATTGTCTATCCTGATGTAAAGGAATCTGAAAACACTCTGGGGCTCCGTCCACAATGACAAGAAGTTTCCAGACAAATTAACACCAAGATGCAAAATCAAGAATAAAATAAGCAAAACAGTGCACACAGCCTATAAATCCATCTTTAACCCAAAATATTACAGAAGGCATTCACCATATTTTAAAACTGGTGTCATTATTTAAAATAAAGGAAGATGTTTGTTAGGCTTTTTACCCCTTTCTGCTCACCTGTTGTGTTTTAGTGTTAAGAGACTGGAGCTCCAGCGATGCGTGCTGCTTCTCTGTCAGCTTCACTTCTGCCAGCGTAAAATTAACATCTGACACATTCTGCACACACACCTGGATGTACTTCCTGTGGGATCACGTCCAACAGGTCACAGGTCAGACAGGTTTGGAAAGGTAGTGGTAAAGACTGTTAATAAGTTAAATCTAAACTTTCATCTTTTCCAACAATAAAAACTAATTAAAAAGAGGAAGAGACTTGCCTGTTACCAGCAGAAAGCAAAGAGTGTTTGGTCTTGAAAGGGATGTAGAAGGTAAGGGCAAGCAGTGTGGAGTAGATCGACCACGGACAGTCGATAGACATCTGTGTACACACACAAGTTTACGTTTCTCAGACTATCAGCTATCTGGCAAATATGTATTTGGTTGATGACTAACAATCGTATTCTTTACAATTTATGTCAGCTAACTATTTGAAATAGTCAATTGTTTATCTTAAAAAAGAAAGAAAAACAAAACTACAATATCTTTGGGCCCAAAGTGAGGTCATCAAATATCAAGTATAAAACCTCCACCACACAAAAACATCAATTCTAATGTGAAAGCATTAAAGTAGCAAACCCTCACGATAACTTAAAACATTTATTAGAATATTAGTCATTAATCATCTTATGAACAACTGATCGATTGATCACTAGAAAACATAATCCACACTATACACAGGTACCACCCACAGCTTGAAAACCAGTGATATGTAGCATGCTTCGTCACTCACATCTCCCTCACAGAAACATGTCTTGTGTCTCACCCTCTGATCGATGGCGGTCATCGGTGTGTCGGGATGACTGTAGCTCCGTGGTCGATGGCGGACCTCCCCATTAGTCAGCCTCTCATTGGCGGGCCGGTCAGCCCCGGACGGGATTATGCACAAAACCTCCAGCTGAAACTCCAGAGTGTGGTAGGGAGGGGCCGGAGGAAGGCTGATGCTCGTCACCTTTTCAGACGACTGAATGGACAAAGTGCTTTCACCCACCAACTCTGAACACAAGAGGGGGACAGAAAAGATGGCCGCGTGAAGCTTAGAGCTCCGTATCTATGAGTTTGTTTATGGGCACAACTCAGTTCTGAACCGATACATGAACACCAAGATTCTGTGCAAACCTCACCCACCCACACAGCTGCACAGTGGAGATCCATACAGTTCAGACGACATTACTCAAATAACAGGTGAGATAATCTAAGCAGTTTGGCATGGAAAGAATGACAGCAGTAAAGTGGACTGTCAGGAAAGATCACTGCTCCAAATGACTATCTTAAAAGAATCATTTCTTATATTCAGTGTAGTTACTGACCAGAAGTAGGGCTACTGATTCGGGCGGTGCAGCTGGTGGAGGGCAGGATGGGCATTGTTTCTGTGTTGCTGAGCTGCAGGGCATCTCCTTTCTTCACAGTGTAGTGACCCGTCAGCAGAGTAAACTTCACCTTCTGAGGCAGACCAGCTAACAGTGGCTCTGAAAACACAGACACAACTACAGTGACGCACACATGCTGCACTGGCTTATGGGTAAGTGGAATATTTATAGTCTGATCAGCTCAAACGAGCTGGTAAAACTTATTTAACTTTCTTTAAGCTATTGAGCTGTTAAAATTAAAAGTTAAAGTATTTTTCTGAACTAATCATTTATTAGAATTTATCAACCTCAAACTCTTTATGCTTATATGGTCATAATTACAGAAAACTATCTGATTTTAATCAAATAAAAGTATTCAGACCTGAGAGAGGCTCCACGGTGAGCTGGGGCTCCTGAGAATATACTTCATATTGGGCCGACGGGTAGATATGAGGCAGGATAAACTGCACCTCACCGACTGTGGCACACAGCTGACGAAGTGTGTAAGTACCTGGCTGTCCACTCTACAATGCAAACCAGAGGCACAAATGAGAGTGTGAGGGGGGGGAAGTTAAAGGGACATTTTATGACCGAAGGAAGGTCGCATCTTACTGGTGCCGTGAACGTGATGCTGTTGTTCCCAGGCTCTAATGTTACATCCTGCACCTTCAGCATTTGGGCTCCTTCCTTAATTCCAACAGTAGGGGGGCTGATACAGTTAGGCGTGTCTGGGGGTGAGTTGCTGTCATGACGACGCATGAGCAGGTGAGTGTTTTTACATATCACTCCTGTAGAGTTGAGAGAATTGTCCGAAGGACTCCTGTCCTGAATCTCATCCAGCTCTAATGAAGGCCCGGCGCCTGCGGAGGATGGAGGACCCGCTGATGAGTTACTCTGTCTAAACACTACTGTCCCTGGGTGCGTTTGTCTCTGAGCTCCCTTTGACCTCCCATGAGTCCCTCCATGATCCACCTCAAAGTGAATGCTGGCGACTAGTTGCTGGATGCGCACCGATACGGGCATCAAGCACCGCAGAGTGAGCTCCACCTGCAGGACAGCTCCAGAGTGCACCGAGGCTGCTGCTGGATGGAACTTTAACTGTGTGAGCTGTGCAAACACGCCCATGCTGAGGGTAACTTTGTGAGCTGAGAGCAAGAAGTAGAAAAAAAAACATGTTAATGATGTGCACATTTTTGTAAATTATAAATACAAAGTGGATTCCAGCTGATTGGGAGTTAAACAGAAGTTCTTACACTGGTCTCCAGACTTGCCAGTAAAGCTCAGAATTTCCTGACAAAAGTGTTTCCTCTCGTCCGTCGTCAGATTTACATCACCAGCCAACAAAGCACTGGTTTGTAAGTAGCTGTGGGGGGTTGTAAAGGAAACCAAATAATTCATTTCACTACTTCAAAAACAACTTTTGGAAGAACAAAACAGGAACCCCTACTTTACCTTCAAGGCCAAACCGAACCAGACAAGGTTTCACATCATCAGCGGCTCAGCCTATTTTAACCCTGACTGATGACAATACTAGACTAACTTATAGGAGGGCATGTAAATATTTTGATGCCATAACAACCGACTTTATATTATAAAGAAACTAAAGGACATATTTTTAAAGTACTAACTTTGACCAGTGCAACCATTTTTATGAATAGTAAAGTAGGAAAGTAATAAATGTGCTTCAGTGTTTAGTACTGTGAAGTAATGTTAAATCTTGGCACCACTGTGATGTTTTAATATTTGCCCGTTAATTAGTCTCATGGCTCTGAAGGATACTCTTCAGTTTTGCTCAGCAGCTTCTGACACTCAGCAACCTGTCTCCTGGTGTGAGTCACAGGGAGGCTCCACCCCTCTGACACGTATGACTTCAGAGCTTCCTGTAAGAAGGTTTCCGCCCGCTCAGGATCTCCCTTCCTCCTGTGTTACATAAAAAAGACATAAACAAATCATCTTGTTCCTCTTCATTATAGAAAATGATAGAGATCATCATCATCATTATTATTATTATTATTGTCATCATCATAGATTTTTATATATTTGTGAAGAAATTCTTTTCTTTTTTTCCTTTTGTACACTGATAAAGTTATTTTGCAGGTTATAATGTATGAAATTACATGCAAATACTGCCCACTCACTTATTCTCTATTGGCTGGCATGACATCAAATATGAGCCAGTAGCAGATGGACAGCCTATTTCTGGCATCATAAGTATTTGGTTTTTGACTATTAAGTTAGACCTCATATAGTTATGCTCAATATAATTGATGTCACTTAATTCCTCTCAATTATCTTCAGTCCTGTGTGGGTATTTATAGGCTCTAACTGGGAAACAGTTCTATAGTAGAAGCCTAATCAACCTGAAAAACTCAAACAGACCTGCCTATTAAACCAACAGCTTAACTCTTCCTTACATGTAGAACTCAGCCAGACTTTTTCCCACCAGTCTGGCAGACCGAAGCCGGCCGATGGCCTGGTACATTTCCATAGCAGCATGAGAAAGTTCCTGATGCAAGAAGGAGCCAACAAGGTGGTAGAAGAGAAAGATCATCAAATGAGCTGTTGCTGCTGAAGCTTTCAGGACATTACATCATTAAAAAAAATGATGATTAAAAAAAATTGCATAACAGTTGAAAGAATGCGTCTTAACTTCCTTCTTAGTAAACCAATGAAATAAAATATCAAACTGTGGCAATATGTGTGGCTTACAAGATAGTGCCTTTCAAACGCTTCGACAGACGACAAAGCTTCTTTCAGCTTTTTGTACGGGCTCTGCAAACTGTTGACTGTGGAGGAAGACAAAGGAGATTTTAAAAACACATGCGGTTATTTATTCCCTTTCAAATAAGAGAGGCAGTGAAGAGTAAAGTCTAACCCTGAGGGTTCAGGCACACCATGGTGACTTAAGAGAGCTGCCATAGATCAAAGCGGCACTGTGCCTGTGTGTGCTGCACTGCAGAGACTACAACTAATAGCCATGTTTTTGGGAACAGCCTGTACTTTTAATCTAAAAAAAAGTGACAAACTGAAAAAATAAATAAATAAATCAGGTGGTCATTACTGCCCAGCAAAGGTAGAATGTGAAAACTTACCAGTCTCAGGCCTCTCGTCCCCGAGCCCAGCCAGCAGATCTACAGTCCTGTTCAGGTCCTCAGAATTGGGTCCATTTTTTGACACTAAGCCACAGAGTTCCCCCAGAGACTTGAGCTGCAGAACGCAGAGAGAACACTCATTGGAAAAAGGCCATTTTATGTTCATAATACCTACTTCTTGGTGTTTAAATTATTACATAAAAGGTTAAGCACATTTCTTCATTCGACAGAAATAGACTGCAAAGCATTGGCAAAGATGTTTTGGAAAAATACAGACAAGTAACCTTTTTAGTGCTCTTGTATCTAGAAACTTATTAAAGTATTGGCAGGGGCGATGGCCTCCTAGTAGGCTTTGTAAGCTCCCAAAAGACGCAGGAATAAGAACAGAAGATGGCAGCACTGCATGTACAAGGATGCCAGCTGCCGTTAAACCCCGAAGAAGAAGAAGCTGTGTCCCAGAATCCATAGCGCCCTGCTCAGTTTCCAACAATGGCGGCAGCTAGTTAGTTTTAATATTACTCTTATTATTCTTTCTGGGTCACAAAATAAACGTTTAACATATTTTCAGGCGAGAATGTAGCTGTATAAACCTCAAATATCTGCTCAGTTTATCAGGACACCACATATTTTCAAAAGCGCTCCGACGTTGTCAGAGACGTCTGTTACCCACTAGCTCGATAGCTAGCGGGGGCAAGGCTCACTAGAGCCGTGAGAACACCGGACTCCCGGCAAATCGTTTTCAAACCCACCGCCGTCTTTCGCTACTCGGGTTAAACATGATATATAAGTCACTTAGACAACTTAAAAATTTTATTGTTTGGCTTTTTTAGTGTTTTATTTGTTCCTGAGTAAATCGGTTTGGCTGAGATTAAAGTTATAGTTTTTACACAGCTGAATAAAGTCAATCAGACAGCTGATTATCAGAAGTGTGAGATGTTCGAGAATATACTCCTGTGTCCTGTTATATTTTAGATAGCAAGGAGTTTATTAAATTTCACAGAAACAATCTGCAAATTTCATTAAAATTTAATAAACTGTCATCTTGTCTTTATTTTTAGTTAGCACATACCTTGAACAGTTAAAGCTGTAAGCTAATGATAGTTATATAAGAGCAGATGCTGCTGGTGCAATAAGCTGTAGTTTTACGTCCAATGGATGATGATCTGATTAGTCGACTAATCGCAAAAATAATCGGTGACTAGTCGACTATCAAAATAATCGTTTGTGGCAGCCCTACCTCCTACCCCTCAGCCTCCTAGCAAATACACCTATGGTATCCATTTGAAGCATTTGTGAGATACTGCATTTAAAAACCTGCTGCCCCGTAGGCTGGCGACCTTACCCCTTCAGCCTTTTTTAGGGCTGAGGGGTAAGGTCCAACAGATCTGTTGGAAGCTTAAAGGTGCTGCTAATGGGTTTCTTAAGTTATTAAAGCCCAAGCTTAAAAAAAGCAAGACTTTTGTTTTTTTTTTTATTTTGTGTGTGGTACCTTGTCTGTAGCATACGCCCAGAGACCAACAGTATGGGAGCAGTTTGCAGCTAACTGGGCTGGATCACAGCAGCCCTCGATCCTGTGCAGAACCTCCAAGCAGCTGAGAAACACCCAACAGTCCAGGGCTCCCTCAAGGACCTGCACCTGAGTAACATAAGAAAGCATTTTAAGATAAGTAATGAAGTACATTTTGTAGAAAGAGAGGATGAAAGGCCACTTTCATGTACGATCTGTGTTTATTACCTCCAGCAGGCGGAGCTCCTGTACACAGTTGTGGAGCAGCTCCAGCGCTCTCTGCGTGACCTCCCAGGGTCTCTGGAGGAAGATTAGTAAAGTGCACTGGCGAGAGAACAGGTAGCTTCTCAGGTCTAAGAGACTGGCCTCTCCACGCTGGATGCTGTCCCTCTTCTCCATGTCAATGGGTCGCCGAAGCAACAAGCCACTCCAGTTACGCACTGGGGCGCAGAAGGAGCCGAGCCAGTTAGCAGTATCTGTGAAAGAAACCGATTAGCACGACCAAAAACAAAACTAGCGCGTACCTTTGATAATAGAAACAAAAATGCAAACAGTGTTTCTTTTAATTAACAGAGACAAACTGAAACAAAGCATAATAATGAGGTGATTACGTACCTCCCGCTCCAAAGTTAAGGACATACTGGGTAAAAAGAGCATCCAGCTCATCATACTGGACCAAGGCGTCCTCAAACTGCTGCAGCATTTCAAAAACAAAGGCCAGCTCCTCCTGCACGACACACACATAAGACAAAACTGGAAATCAACACTTGGCTCCTGTAACCTTCTAGGACAGAGTTCAAGGACAGGATAACACACAGGCCTACATTCTGGCGCTTCTTTCCATGTACCTGGACCATGAAGTATTCACAGAAGCTCCAGCCCGGCTGGGTGCGCTTCTCTCGTAGTGTGCGCATTTCATCTTCGAAGCGGCCCAGGTTCTTGGTGAAGGACATGAGGAGGAGAGTTCGCAGCTTTAGCAGCAAGGAATTCCAGGATTCCTGAGATCGAGATGAGTCCTTCAGAGGATCAGACAGAACTACACACCTGGATGAAAAGACAAAAGTCTTTCATAAGGAAGATTCAATCCACAAGGCAGCTTAGATTTAGCAAGCACTGATTACAGAACCTGCTTTGAGACACCATGTGAAAGAAAGCAATGAATTACTATTATTTCACTTTTTTAAATAAAAGTGAAAATGTTTTTAAATTAAGTGAATAAAATGATTAAAACATAAAGCAGTCTGTGGGTTTCTAATTGTGAAATTCATCCTAATAGTTCAGCTAAAATTGGCATTTGTAAAAGTTTAAATTTCAACTCAGACTCTTCATGTCATCCGTTTGGACATCAGTAAACTGCAACATCCAGAGAACCTCTACGATAGACTTTCAGAGAATGTCTCTAAATTCTAACATCGAGCACATTTACATCTGTTTTGTACATTGTAAGTGTAGAAATAACTTATAGTACACTTTCTCTCCCTAGACTGCATCACGCTCTGCATTCATCACTACCCACCGCTAGAGATTCACAAACTGTGTGTTTTGGGATAAAAAGAACGGCTCTCATGACGTTTTTCAGAAACATAACATCAAACAATCGTTACAAAAATCAAATAATCATTTCAGACTTACACATCACATTTCAAATTACTCTGTAGAACAATTACCTTTGACAGTTACTCCAGAAAAAGAAGAAACTTGGGACTAATAAAGCATTGTAAAGGGAGTCAGTGTGTTACACATCGTCCTGTCTTTCTAATTTCATCCAAATGAGTTTGTTTAAACAGGAGGAGCCTGCTAACCTGTCACTCTGCTTGTTGCAGAAGTCACTGCGGATCTTGTCCACAATGGATGAGCGAGGCAGGATGTTTGTCTTGTTCTTCTTCTTGGTATCATTGGTCTCCACCACAATGATGACCCAGTCTGATGAGCCGTGGGTCCTCAGGCTGTTCTGCCAGCGCATCATGTCCTCCTTCACGGAGCTCTTATACATTTCTGTATCCTACAATAAAGCACATCATTTTGCTTAGTCAGGCATTTTATGAAGACTTAGTACTGGCTGCCAAAATATGAAAGAAAACTGGTGCTGGTTTAAAAACAATTAGTCATCAACCCAGACATTGATGTGACTTAGTTAAAGTTATTTCATTTTTATAATGCAATTAATTACCTTTTTGCATAGTGGTATATATGCACATATGCCTGTTCAACTGCTCGTTAATGGAAATAACTACTCAGCCAATCACATGGCAGCAACTCAATACATTTAGACACGGTCAAGACAACCCGCTGAAGCATCACAATAGGGAAGAAAGGTGACTTCAGTGATGTTGAATGAGGCATGGTAGTGAACCTAGTGAAAGTGGGCTCTCTGGTTGATGCTAGAGGGCTGAATAGAATAGCCACAGAGTAACTCAAATAGCCACTTATTAAAATCATGGTATGGAAAGCAGTTTGCTTAGAGAGACTAGAAAATAGACGACTGGAAAAATGCTGCCTGGTCTGCTGAGTCTCGATTGTTGCCAAGATTCAGATACTAGTCTGTGGCAACAACACAAAAACACAGATCCGTCCTGCTTTGTATCAACAGTTTAGGCTGGTAATGGTATAACGGTGTGGGGGGTGTCTTCTGAAACACTTTGGGCCCCTAATCATTGTGTAAATGCCACAGGCTGCCTGAGTATTGTTGCCAACCATCTCTATCCCTATGTAAGCACACTGTACAGTCTTCTGATGCTTGCAACAGGATAGCACACCAGGTCACAAAACTTGAACTGGTTTTGGAACTTTACAATTTGTTCACTCCACAGTCACCAGATCTCAATCCAATAGAGCACCTTTGGGATGTGGATGGAACGGGAGATTCACATCACGGCAGCCAACAAATCTGCAGCAACTGTGTGACGCCATCATGCCAATATTCCAGAGTATTAGCAAGGTGTACCTGGGAAATATACAACATCCACACAACTGCAAATAGCTCATTTCGTTGCACATGTTTTGGCTTGAGTATCATCACAGTGCACTATATACCTGCGGTTTATTCCATCCTAGACGTTGGCCAATTTTTTGCCAACACTACACCACAGCAGTACAAACATATTAATTTCATTACAGCTGTACTTTACATAATCAGGATCAATAAAATTTTAACTCATCAGATTGTAACTAAAGAGCAAATGAAGAAAAACATGCTTCCTCTTTAAGAGCATTTTGTACCCAGTGAGAATATTTCAACATCAAAGCATATCAGGAAACTGAAACTACAGAAAGAATGCTGGCCAGCGAGTTTATATTGACAATAACTAAACCTCTGTATCTGTGGGGTACTGATGTGGATGTTGTGACTGGGATTTGCCGAGTGGCTTGCTCTAAATGAATCCCGCTCGAGGGTGGTGTTTGTTTTAAATTGGCTGGAAATGAGAAGAGGTGGGCTATAATATGATTAGTCAGTTATTATATAACAGTCACCCGCCAGAAAGAAAAAACTGAAGTCCTGGTATTACACAATGTTTTGGAAGTTAACTTTTAGTCAGTCAGGATGTATTTGTCCTAAAGTGACACAAGTTACCAGAAAATAACTCCATCTAGCCTTTATGATGTTTTATTTATTTATAAATAAAAAAAAGGTTTTCTTTCTTTTAAAATGTAGCTATGGGATTCCCATATATTCCCTTTTCAATTATAGCGGCAGATTACTTCAGCCTGACAGTCCTGTGACTGAAGAGGCTGACCTCACTAGACAAGAATGGCACTGCCTCCAACAGTCGGCTAATTGCTTGGCAGTTTTGTCATCCCACAAGCTGAGTGTGAACAATTTTATTTAAGCCGCAAAGTAAAGCCTGCATTTTACATTACTCGCTTACAAAATGCAGATGTCTAATGTGCAGGAGGACACGCAGTACTTAGCCAGCATCCTCATTACCTCCATATTCAGCTTTGTTTCACTTGTTAGAACTTAGTTCTTCTTTCAAACAAACAAACAAACAAACAAACAAACAAACAAACAAACAAACAAACAAACAAGCAAACAAAATAAGCTTTTGAAAGTGTACTGCTTCTGTGTTTGGTTTCTGTACTAATAGTGACAAAGTGACTCAAGGAAACTGCAAAAGAAGCACCTTGGGGTTTAAAAAGCCTTTGTTTCTTTACTTAAACAAATTAAGCAATTCCATTCATGTGGTGTGTGCGTGTGCTTGGACAGCAGCAAGTTGAATATCACATACATTATTCAACTTTTCATTAAGAGCTGAGCACCTTTGCAAGCATGACGCTTTGAGGAAAAACACAGTTCTGGGACACGGAATTAAGAAATGCTCTCAAATCAAAAGACCTTGCTCTTGAATAAAGATGGGACTAAACTCACACACACTTTGCAAAGCTGTTTGTCAAGGAGGCATTGGTTTGCTTGCTTTTACAAATAAGAAAGCATTCAGGTTTTACAAAGGCAGTCTTTAACGCAGGTATACTACACCCACAGTCCTTAGGAAATGTCATGAGTCATGAGCTGATGACTGCACTTCCTTAAACTAACCAACTGCTCAGTCAGCACCAGCAGCAGGTTCCTGCTTCTCTTGTTTTTCTCCCATCTGCTTTTGCTTTTGTCAAGTTCAGTTTAGCCTGGCTGCGGATGAGCGAAAGCCATCCGTGTAATAACAGATAATTGCTGAGAAAGGCTCTGCAAACGAGATACACTTGATGATGGGTTGTTCAAAGCTTTGTGTTTATATGGAAAACAACATACATGTGGCTGTCAGCCTTGATGGACGTCACGTTTCCATATCTTGCACTCAGCCACCTTTCACCTCTTTTAAAAAGACCCACCTTTGAAAGTGTTCCCACTGCATTGGTTTCTTCACAAACTGCTGGTAACGTGATCACATAGCCACTTCTATTTTAACTCGCAGTTAAGACCCAGAGCTGCAATATTCACCTGAACGACAGGTGTGCAATACCGCCACATCAGCACTGACATACGAAGACAATAAGTGAAAACCAGAAGCAAAGACATAAGACCAAGTGTCATGCCGGTATAACTTCTGTACTGATACACAATTGTATGCTCACGTCTTCAACACAACTCAAGTGCAGTAGAACAGTACGCTACGTAGGGCTGAACGATTATGGAAAATAATCTAATTGCGATTTTTTGCCCCAATATTGCGATTG
>NW_005187576.1:1237767-1254788 GCF_000239375.1 Pundamilia nyererei | reverse complement strand
TATCGCAAATGCGATATATCGTTCAGCCCTAACGCTACGTTATAAAAATAGTGATGTGCGTGACCGGCAGAAGCAACACAAAAGCAGCAGCATCATGCGAAAGGGGATGAACAGTGATCGTAAAAGTATAAACACAACACTCATCCAGGCAGTCACATCCATCTTTAAACACGCATGGATTAAACAAACTCTGCTTTATTACGACTCGACTACTCTCACTTCCGGTACAAAATGTGCCAACACCTTTCCAAATTTCGCTTGAACAGCACCAACCCACAACATAAGTCTTTATGTCTCTGTCAGACAGCTATTTGATAAAGGCGAGTTTATGGAGCTTTGAATCAACCTAAGGACCCCCCAAAGACAGGCTAGAGAATACATGCTCAACCTGATCTGACAAGCAGAGCGAAATAAGATTGTGTATCTGTGTGTGCTTTGTACTCACACAGCAGTCAGTCCAGTAGATGTGGAGGAAGGGGAAGGTGAGAAGAGCCTTGTTGCCCTCCTTTGGGAGCAACTCCTCTTTAAACTGGACAAAATTAGCTTCAAGGAGAATCATTTTTGGTGCACGGCCATAAGTCCTGCACAAAAATGAAAGCAGAGCATCAGTATACAAACAAGTTTACAATGACTACAGTTTATAGCACAAAATGTCATCTTTCTATCCAATGGGTTCTTTTGCCATAAACCCAACCTAATAAACTCTAAAATATCCATGAAGACAGAGCATCATATCTTTAACTGTATCACCAGTAGAATCTGTCTTACTGATGTAATATGTACCTCACGCTGTCTTTTCAAATATATCAGGAGGAAACAGAAGCAGTATCTTAGAAATGGTATTACTACACGCAAGTTTCCATTTTGTCCTCAGAATTGTCGATGTGTTTTCTGTTGGATGAAGATAAATGCTGCTTTGTTAACTTCCTGTTATAACAAAATGGGAAAATTAGATCAAGGATGTAAAAAGCCGCCCATCTTCACTCAATGTGGTTACCGTCACCACAAACAGATGGATAAACTGATTCTGGCCGAAGTCATAACGATAACAAAACCCTGAAGTGTTATATCCACGCAGTGCAGATAACAGCTCAGAAAAGACCATCAGAAGCTCTGCTTGCTATGCCAGCTCATAATATTTTTAATACACAACAATATTCACTTTGCTTTCAAATGAAACATCATGTCTCAGAGAGAATTACATTATCAGTATTCCAGTCATTAAGGCAACTCTGGCGATTAATAATAAACCATCCAATATTACTAAGTACACCTCTGAGATCAGGTTAATGTCTAACCTTGTGTTTTTCTGTTGCTACACTTCATGCTCAGCCAAACCAACCAGTTTTTGTCTCTACTGCAGTTTAGCTGCACCTGTAAATGTCATTTATGGTTTGTGATGAACGGACGTCCTACTTCCTCTTTTAATTCTTTACACCTTTGCTTCCTCTAGAACGTCTCTCATTGTGCTCTGCTCCTGAGGTTTTTCTGTGTGATCAATAAATGTAATACAAATGTATTGTGTTGACTGTAATGTGCTGCTGGTGAAACACTGACCTGTGAAACTTGAAAGGAAAGAAGAAGAAGAAAAACAAACTCACCTCCTCCACTCCATTGGCTCTCTGGGAAGCTGTTGAGCCAATGAGGTATAAAGAGAAGTAAACAAGGCCTGATCTCCAGCACCTGAGACAAAAACAGGAAGACAAGGTGGGTTAAAAATTAGGTCATTGCAAAAAAAAAAAAATGCAATAGTTCAAGGGGTGGTAATGGAATATTGTTGTTAAAAAAAAATAATTCTCATGTCTTCTTGACAATAACAGTTTCCCCGACCAGCATAAAAGGATGTCACACCTGAGTTAAAACAGAGCGAGCAGAGGCCTTATCCAGGTAACTTCAGGGTTAACCTTTCATTTTCTGTTCTACGAAGATGATTCACTTCTTATTAGGGTAAATGGCCAAGGTAACCTATGATGTGACCCAACCTGCTCTGGAGCAGGTTGGGTTCCAGATTAGAGATCAACAAGTATGAAATCAACCAACCTTCTCCGCAGAAAATAGCGTCACTATTCCTGTATGCTCCCTGGGTGGGAACAGTACGAGGGTGTAATATCTTTATGTTTCCCTGATTAGAATCAACAATCAATAATATAGATGTTTAGATGCTTTATTCTTTGATTCTTGTTTTCTGTTGGCAGCAAACAATTTTACAATAATCAGTGTACAACAAGCATTAATATCTGATCCTAAAACAGGACACCTACACTGTGCTTGCCGCCCGTATCAAATGTGCTTGTATAAAGTCTGAATTCTGTCTCTGTGTTTAACCTTTACTCTCAAACCCTTAAACAGCACAGAGTCTGCATCTGAGAATAAAAACTAAATGCAGTTACTAGAACACGGAACACACATCAAAAAAATCAACTTAATTTCACTTTGATCTCCGACAAACTGAAGTGATTTCCACGTCTCCTTTATCAGCCTGTAATCTTTAATGTTTAAACTGGTCCAGTTTAAAGTTTCAGCGCTCTAATATGCAGCCACCAACAGCAGCGCTGAGAGCGCTTAAGGATAAACTTATTAACTGGAACTAAAATCTGTATTTCATCTTTTCTTCCTTTTTTACAACAGTCTTGCATTTTACTGTTATATTTCTGTTCTGAACAACTTGAGAACATTTCTGTTGTACCTGTCATAGGGATCATTCTGGGTGGTAGAAAAGTCACATGATTCATCAAACACCTCCTTGTCAGATGCTGCCAACACCACTTTGATGTGAACACACAACATTGACCGAAAAAAATAAGAATTGGGAACAAAATGCAAAGTGAATTCTTTTTTGTATGAAAATATCAGAAATGGAGTAAACAATCACTGCACAATGTGACAAATGGTTTTTAACTCTAAACACCTTCAGAATCTGCAATAAAACCTCACCAGATGCAAAGACAGTCAAGCTGTGATGACACTTTAATTTAGGGAAAATGTTGTCAAAGTTTTCGTCGGGCTAGTCTGGCAGCATCAACCTCCTGCACTGCACTCTTCTTCTATATCTGCTGCCTCCTGTTTAACAGCCCTCTGGGTCTAAATGATGTCAAGGTTTCCAGAATAAAGCCTCCTCTGCTTCCACAACATCATTCTTGGGATTTCTACTTCTTTTTTTATGTTTAAAGCTGTCCAGGAGGCAACTGTACACAGCTCCAGACTAGACTATTAAACTACACAATATTAGGAGCGCAAATAGATTTTTTTAAACCCCTACTTCTCTCTTTTCTGCACAGCAAACACCTGTTTCCAAAAAGCAATAGAAATACCCTTGTATTGTAACTGATTGCTATGTCCTAGCACAAGTGCTACTGTTGTGACAGAGATTTCTAGCCATCTACAGCTTATCATTAAACAAAAAGTAAAAGAAAAAAAGAATTCATTACAAAGCATATTCACTTTTATTCTAAAGACAGAGCTACTCAAGCTAAGATATTTACACAACCAAAGTTTAACACTGTCAATCCTTTCTTTCATCACGGTGTCATCTGTAAATACAGTCTGGACTAGCCTTCACAGTCGCAGTCATTATATTCCCACACATGGCTCAACATCCGTAAAAGATTCAACTGACAGAAAGCAGAAAAAACTACAGATCAATCACTGGTAGTAAAGAAAGCGAATACCAAAGCCAGGGATTTGAGTTCAACAGTCTATTTTTCTATGCAGTGCCAGTTGCTATAATAGAGCACATGATCAGCAATGCAAATATAAAAGTGCAAAAACACGCATGCATCAGCACCTGTTATCACAGTGCACTGCCCTACACAGAGCCAGAATCAGCCATTGCTATTGGAAAAACAAACATCTGATTTCTTTTGCTACATGACTCGTTGTTCACGCCCCACCTGCGATTACAAAAAATAAATAAATAAATAAAAGAGTCCCTCTCACTCCTGCTGATACTGCTTTGATACAGACCAGGGTAGAAAACTACAAAAAGAGTTGTGACTGTGACTATGACATAATGGTTCAGACATGCAGCTTTTAATTTAAGGCTCCTCTTCCATATGCCTCCTACACTCCATGAATCCACTTTTACCAGCGCGGACTGGTAGAGTCACCACTCCTGCAGAACAATGGTGTCCAATTTTAGAAATTATCAAGCTGTCATTCAAGGTAGATGTGTGGGTTTTGATGAACAGTGACTAAAGCACTTGTTTAAAGCTACACTTGCAGTGTAGCTTTAAACAAGTGCTTTAGTGAACCAGTGTGAAACCATGTTTTCTTTGAATACACTTGAAAAGTAAAAGGAAATCACATGGTTTATGAAACAAAATGTAACCAAATATCCCAAAAGGTCAGCACTTCAACCTCAACGTCAGGTCAATTTGACTCTTTTGTGGCAGTCCTCGATGTCGCCAGCAGTTGTCCATCAGACTAGAGATGGGGATAATAGTTACTGCTTTTTCTGCAGGGTGTGAACAGGAGGACCAGTCTAACCACCACTGGCAGCAGGTGGAGAACTGGTTCATGTACCACCATACCCTCCACATTCTGACCACACCAGAACATATGCATGTGGATCTTGTTCACCCTAACAGTGCCACAAATATCAGTCAATTCTGCCGTTTCCTTTGCATCAGTGCCTAATACACTGAGTGAGGTACATTTGCAAAAGCACTCCTTAAATCGCTTTTAAACACACTATTAAAACTTCACTTTTCCACATCCAGCGTTAATATTTTTTTTCTTTTAGATCTTTTCCTAAGCTTTATCAAACAGTTTCAGTCATTAAAACTAACTAAAAAGGTTTTGTTGCCTCTGCCCAAATAAAACCAAAATAAATACCAAGTGGAAAACAAAATTCAAAGCACTGAGGACACAAAGAGGTTAACCTAACTATTGTATCAAATACTAAAATCTGTACGACTTCAATAATGTGCCTGTACCGTCATCACAGTGACAAAATGTGAACTGGTCATTCTAACAGTTCATGTCTTCCTGTATACTCTGTAATTTGGTCAATTTAGCACAAACAAGTCAGATTTGTTGTTCTAATCTGAAAGCGCCATATTTAACTGTTGAAGTTCAGCATTTTATCACCCACACTGGGATACTGCAGTTGTTTGTGTTAGCTCAACAGTTCTTGATATACCCAGTGCAATGCAAACAATAATGAACTTTGGATGTTCACAAAAGCTGCTATTGAAGCTGCAAAGCAAACTGATGATCCTTGCATTGGGTTAGCTGCTCTCACACACTTGGCACATTGCTGCTCATCTACTACATAGACATACTCTGATGTATCCCTCCTCATCGCTAAATGTTGCTGAGCGAATCAATGTTTCATCATATGTTAATTCTGCTATCATCAAGAACACAACCACACACTATTTGAGTGGCATAAGCTCTGTGTAAATCTATGATCACACGGCCAGAGTAAACCAGAGTGTAACCCGAGGTCTCCACTTATGCACAATTACAATCACACACACATGACACACAAACTGCGTTTTCAGTATCCAACTTGAGACAGTAAGTAATTTACACAGAAACCCTGACAATAAATCCTGCAACAGTAGGGTGTCATTTTCATTTCATATTACATTTACTGTTAAGAGCATTACAATCTCTAAGGCCTTAACTTCATATTTTATATCTGTAAAAGGACCTATTACTACAGAATGCAACCGTCTAGTGTAGGACACACGATAACCCGACAAGGGACCCCTATATCCACACTCTGAGATCTACCTGCGATTTCGCTTGTGAACCCCAATGTCTGAACGTCAAAGTGTGCCACCAATGATTTTCATTCATAGTCCCATTTCCTAGAGCCTCTATCTACTCTTATACTTGCGAAACATACATACTGCGAAATCAGATGAAGCTGGCACCCACCACCATTGTCGCTCCCTAAAATAATAACCCCACCAATGAAGCTTCTACCACACTCCACGGGATTTATGAATGGCAAACCGAGCCCAGCTCTCACTCTTCACTGTGGCAGCTACTTTTCGAGTTCCCGACAGGGAAAACTGTGGCTGTATAGCAAGGAACAATATGATACCCCACTAAAACTGCAGCACCTGTCCGTGACGTTCTATCGTTAGCTGGGCCTGTTAATCAGTGCAGCTAGCTAAGAGACCGTCTTTCCTGAGAACATTTAACACGAACACGGCGCAGTATGCACGTCTAAAAATATTACAGCCTAACAGTTTGGAAATAAGCCATCCCCAATTGCTATACACATAAGCAGCGACTACAAATTGGTTATTGTAAGGGTGACAGCTAGCTTAGCCAAAATAAGCTAATGAATGCAGCTAGCAGGGCTAGCTGTCAAGACCATAAAAAATAAAAGAGTGAACGTCTCCGTTTAACAAACACTCACATGTTACAATCGGCTTGTTTTCCATGGTATAGATGATTGGCTTTTCCTCTTGACCCGCCATATGTGTTAGCGATAGCACTCCATGAAAATGACATACAAACAGTGCTTTATTATTAGTAAGTGCTTATGTATGCAGTTGTGTTGAATCGATGGGGCCTGTGTCCCCACTGCGCTTCCGGGAAGTACGTAAGCCGTGCGTAATTAAAGGGCCAGCAGGCGCTTTTCGCATGGGGGATATAAATGACAGGTTTGTCAGGAAGCCAGCATTTTTCTGTGGTGTGCTGTGCACCAATTTAAAGATGTGCGTGTGTTCTAAAATTATGAGGATGAGGATTGGAAAACTCCGTTGCGGTTTCTGGTCCTCTTCTTTGTTTTTCATTCGGGCGTAGTTTAGAGCAAGGATCTCACCACGCTACACTACAGCTGCACTTTGATAGATGGTGTTAACAGACGCAATTTAGTCATAGGGACAATACATTAAAGGGATGCAAGAAAACGTCTGTAATTGCTGGTTAAATGTTTTATTTAAAATATTGGAATCTGCTGTCAGTAACCAATACATATTAAAAGAATCAAAGTGAACACAACTTTTACAACATGTCATGTATATTGCAAATTAATGAATTAAAAAGAAACAAACAAAGAAACCAAACTAATAAGACTATTTTATTGAAAACTGTATAAATATACTAAAGGGAGAGGGGAGGGATTAATACATTGATTTTCTTGACGATGACTTAGAAGGGAGGAATGCAATGCTGCCATCTAGGGGAACAAATATCCACTGCAGCGTTTCCTGAAAACGCATATGGGAAAAACACAGTTCACATTTCTTTTCATTTTTTCTTAGTTTTTCGTTCATTTCTTCTACCTTTCAGCTTTCTTTCCCTTATCCTTTTCCTCCTTTTCCCTTCCTCAGATTCTCTCTTTCCACTTTTCGCTTCTTTCCCATTTTCAGGTTCAATCTCAGCTCCATCTCCTTTCCCAGGTCTGTCATCTCCTTGGATCTTCTCTCCATCATCTTCACTTTTATCTCCTTGATTATCTGGGTTTTTTGGCCTACATTTATCTCCCTCTACCACCTTTTCAGCATCTTCCTTTGTACTTTTAGTGCTCTCACCATCTCCCTCTTTGGTGATATCATTACTATCATCTCCATGTCCCTGTTTTTCCCCCTTCATATATGAGCCTTCTTCTTCCTCCTCCTCCTCTCCCTCTGCCTCCTCTCGCTCCCATTCAGCCTCCCTACCCACACCTTGCCCTCTTCCCAATGTTCTGTCTCTCTCTCCATCATCTTCTGACAGCTGAGTCTCCAGTTCTGAAACTTCCAGCTCCAGCTGCGCCACCCTGGCCTGCATTTTGCGGTTGCTCGATTCCAATTCCATCATTAGTCGAGCTAATTTAGTTTGCAGAACCTCCAAGTTGCTCTCTAGTCTTTGTATCTTGGTTTCCACTTTCTCTCCCTCCCCTTCCTCTTTCTCCCCACTCTCCTCCAACATGCCCATTTTAGTGAGGATCTGTCGGCCTTTCTCCTCCAGGTGACGTTTGGCTGCAGGGAACTCCGATAATACATCTGTCAGGTCTTCTTTGGACAAGCTGAAGAGATCAGAGTACCCATTGCTTCGGATGTTGGCAGTCCTGCGGTTGCCTGACTTGTTACCTGTAATAAAAGAGAATAGTATTTCTGTAAAAACCTGACAAACCTAAAAATTTTAAGGATGTTACCAACATTTGTTGGTTTATTCAAGACTTTTAAAACCAGCCAATCATTCTTGTTTTGGTCTTAAGTTAATTGAATATACACTATATACACTATATACACTATATACACTATATTGCAATCCATGCAAATCATTGAATTCAGATGTATAATATCAAACACTTAGGCATGCAGAATGCGTCTACAAACATTTGTGAAAGAATTTGTTGCTCTCAGCAGCTCAGTGAATTCCAGCATGGGCCCGTGATAGGATACCACCAGTGCAACAAGTCCAGTTCTGAAATTTCCTCAATGCAATGTAGATGTAGATGCAATGTGGAATGGGGTTCTATGTCCGAGCTGCTGCATCCAAGCCATACATCACCAAGCACAGTATAAAGTCTTGGATGCAGTGGGGTAAAACATGCACCACTAGATCCCAGAGCAGTGAAGATGTGTTCTATAAAGTGGCGTATTATGCTTTTCCATCTGTTTTCGGGAATGTTGCCAGGGTAACAGTACTTGTCTGAGTGCACTGTTCCAAGTGTAAAGTTTAGTGGAGTGGGGATAATGGTGTTGAGTTGTTTTTCAGGAGTTGGACTCAGCCCCTTAGCTCGCGTGAAAGAAACTCTTAATGCTTCAGCATACAAAAATATTTTGCAGCAATTTCATGCTCCCAACTCTGTGGGAATATTTTGGGGATGGGTCCTTCCTGTTCCTACATGACTGGACACCAGCCCTCAAAGCAAATTCCAATTGATTGCAGTTAAAAAACAGCCACCTGATATACAGGTGGCTGTTTTTTAACAGCCATCAGTGTGTAGTAGTATGTCAAGGAAACAAATAAAGAAAAATAGTAAAAGAAAGTAGTAATAATCATCCATAATATTTTGAATGTGAAAAAAAGAAAAATCCAACTGACAGCTTCAACTAAACCAATAGAGTAGGAATTATAGAGGCTCCCAAAAATACCTTTGGACTTACCAAAAAAGTTTAAACTGTAAATAAAAAACAGAATATAATAATTTGTAAATCTTATAAACCAATATTCTATTAACAATAGCATTTCAAAATAATGTTAGCATAAAATTGTGGACCCTTTGAAAATCTTATCATCTATATCTGGTCTCCTCAGTTCCTAGATGTTTAAAGACTGTTGTTAACAGAAGAGGGATGTTACAGAGTGTCAAACACGGCCCTGTCCCAACTTTATAGATGTATTGCTGCTATCACATTCAAAATGAGCTAAAGTCTTTCTTAAAATGTTGCATTTTCTCAGGTTAAACAGGATACATTCTCTATATTCTATTCAATATGAAATATGGGGTTGTGAGATTTACATTAAATTTTACACCATGTCCCAACTTTTTTGGACCTGTGGTTGTATGTATGTTATGGTGTTGTGGACATTTCTAGAGATTTTTTGCAAATTTGTAAAAACTGTAATTCAGCACAACCACTTGAAAGTAAACTTGTTTGCTTTCTTCATACAGCAACATTCCCGATTCCAATTATACACTTTTAGATGCCTTCAGAAGCAATTTTCTTTCATCTGAGTCATCTTCTTGTGAAAACTGTGAACAGAATTATAGGCTCCACCTTGAATTTCAGCTGTACTACAATTAAAAAACTCTTAGTATAATTTGTATTTTAGTCGTAATTCTTCACTTTAAATGTGCAGAAATCCCGTTCCCTCCTTTTATAGAGAATACTTGTCTATTTCAAGCATCTCTAATAGTCTGAAAGAATATTTTTACCATTGTTGAGACTCTCGGTTTTATTTTTTAGACAACTGAAGAAAAAGAGCTGGCCTGCTTCTTGTCCATGTGTCTCTTCACCAGCTAAACAAATTCACTTGTAAGAGCATGCTCAAATCACTTAACATACCTTTGATGTTAAGGATACTAATTTCCCCAAAGAAATTCCCATCACTCAGCACAGCAAATTCTGTAACCCCATCATCTGCCACAACTGCCAATTTTCCTTCTTTGATGATGTACATTTCATGGCCCACATCTCCTTTCCTGCAGACGTACTCTCCTGGACTGAACACCTACAAGATAAAAAGATAAAGAGCAGGTGAGACTTCATCAGCCTCAAAGGATTGTTTTATTCCAAAAGCACTGTCAAGGTAAACCAACAACAGTGTTAAATTCGGATCTGCAAGAAAACAATAAGCTACTGAACCACATTCCACAGAGAGCAGGTGCCATTCACTTTAGTTGTGTGCTCTATAAACAAATTAGTGACTATAAGTTACAAACACAGCTTTGCCAGCTTTCTGACCTGAGGAGTTAGTTTGAGAACCAGCTCCTCCAGCAGACTTCTGTCGCAGTTCTGGAAGATGGTGACTTTGGAGAGTGTGCGAAGATGAACGCTGACCGCGATCTCTGTCCTCATATGCAGAGGCAGCTGCTGCAGGATTTCATTTTCTCGCATGATCTTCTTGTTGATGTAAAGATGCTGGTACCAGTTGTTGATACGCTCTCGAAGCTCCTTGCTGATGTGATGACTACGCAGGTATGCCTTTACCTGAAAGAAGGAAAGAAAAACTTGATTTTCTATAAATGTTAGCTAAAGAAAGCTATCACACAATCTTCATTATTAAAATTCTTTTCAATAAGCTTGGCTCTTCCATCAGCTTACCAGCTCATGGTTAGGGAAGAAGACATTATCGCGATCTCTTAGGCTTGTGATGACATTGCCGACATTGCCAACAATTGACGCAAACACCAACACAGCAATGAGCAAGTCCGCGATCATAAACAAGAACTCCTCTTCCCTTTCTGGCTGGGGGATGTCTCCCACTGTGGTTAAAATCTGTGCGGAAAACCAGAAGCAGTAAAAGTACTGACGTCGCATGGAGCCAAACTCTGTGTTGGTGATATTAGGGTAAACCCAAGGATCACTTCCAAAGCCGAGGCTGCTGGACAGCGCAAAGTACAGACAGGTATTCCAGTGGATAAGCACAAAGATGTAGATCATGAGCTTGGCAATGCGGAAGGTGTTGGGGTAGGAGGTTCTTGTCTCCATGCGGTCCAAGGCCTCGTTGAGTCGTGGGATACGCAAAAGGCGGTTGATTCTGACCAGAGGAGTTTGGATGCCGAATGCAAAATACAGGAAGTCGAAAGGAAGAATGGAAGCCAGGTCCCAGAGGAAATGTTTAGAGCGCAGGTAGCGCTTCCTCAACTGAATCAGGTCTTTGACCAGGATGCCCTGATCCAAGTAACCTGAAGAGGCAAAAACAGTGTTTAATGAAGCCCAGAATACTCATCGTACAGTGATGTAATTTATCAATACACAGGTTGGCTCTAACTGTTAGAAAGCATCCAAATGACTTTTCCTCATTATAGCTATAGCCATAGCTACAGCGGCCACATGAATAGAAGCAGCTAGGGAAAAAAGACTGTCATATTTAATATGATAAAGGGTTATGTAAAACTTGCACGTGACAAAAGTAAGTTGGAATTTGAACTCGCACTGTAAACCGACAGAATTACCAGTGTGAAGAGTGATGATCATATCAATCATATACATGAGGTCTGACACATAGTCCAGAGTAAGCCACACAGGGAGGTAGCTCAGTGCTATCATAGTGAAACAAGTCCTGAAAAACACAAGCATTGCTTCAGAAAATGTCCTATCATGCACTGTTGTTATATGCTTAGGAATGATTACCATTTGCAAACATACCACACTGCACTACTTCACCTCAAAATGATGATTACCCAGTTGTAAACGATGGGTAGTGTCATGACCTGAATCCAGACATAATAAAACTGCTCAGCTGGATCAACAATGAACTCGTTCCAGCTGAGAAATGTTGAAGAAGGGAAAGAAGAGAAGAACAGAGTCACATAAATATTATGATTCGAGACTTGTCATAGTCAAATTATTAACCAAAGCATTGCTTGTGACAGGAAAATGTATTAGGATTTTTCACTGTGAAATATTTGCCAAAACAGGAGCCCAAACAAAACGATGAAAGACTCTTGTCATGAATAAATGATATTATATCTGATCTAATTTGTGTTAATTATCTCAAACAGGTCAAATGTTTTAAATCTTAATAATTGGAAACATGTTGTCATTCTACAAGCTGCCTAATTGAGTAACAGCCTTGTTGTTGTTGTATCACAGCTGCACTTTTCTTTTTCCAAAAAGATTCAGCTTAATCAATAATACTTACTTAAATTTCAAAATTCTGCCCAGGAAAGTGTTATGTTTTCCCTTATCCTTGACACCATCTTGTCCTTCCCCACTGGCTTTCTGCCCCTGTTGCTGCCTAAACAGCCTCTGCCATCGGTTCCCTCTGATACTAACATCACCTGTTATATCCATTTTCCAAACATCGGCCTTAAATGAACGTATTTTTTAGGCAAGTACTGCTCATGATGAAGAGGAACACACAGGCACCACTGTAGAGTCCACCTAACAACAACCCAGGTCTACCTGATCACTGCCTGGTGATGCTGGTCTCTATGGAGGGAAACCATAACAGATGTCATGTTTCTTCTGGGAATTCTTAACTCTCTCGGAAAACCAGAGCAGGCTATCTCTTTAAAATTCAGACACAGCAAACACTGACAGGATTATAGAGCCCAAACTACAGAGAGGATGTCACTGTGTGTCTATAAATGAATAGGGTATGGATTTTTTTTTAATATACCTTAAATTTGACTTGATTATTGAGATTGTTAAATTTTTGTCATCTTCTTGTAATATTGTAAAGTCTTTAGCCTACAATATAGTTGGTGTAAAATAAATTTTGAAATACTCAACTTAAAATGTTGACATAATAATACAAAATTAACACTTATAAATTGCTTTTCTTTTTCCCCAGTGGTAAAAACTTCCATACATTTCTGGATTCGCTATGTGGATTTGCTTTCCATGTTTCCATGTTTAAGCTACGCTGTTTTATTTGACTGCTGCGGGTCTTTACGTTTAGATAAGCTCTCCTTGTTTGCCTGTGCTTAGTTTATTTGCATGGCTTTTCTGAAGGTGCAGTAACTGGAGCTTTCAGGTCTACTGATAAAAACAGTTATCCGACTAAGAGGTGAGGACTGCAAACTAACTCCAAAGTCAGACATGGTGCCAAGCAATTTTTCACAAGTTTCAGCTTTGTGCATTGTGTTTAGCACGCAGTGTATATAATCTGGGCACTTTAAAGCCCTCATACAGCTGTGCGAAGCAGCGTCGCTGTGAGTCAGAGAAGACGTGTGGGCGGAGTTAAAGTAAGATGGCTGCGGGAAAGCGAAGAGTGTTTGAGAAACCATCAAATGGGATGTTTATCTGTTGCTAACAGGATGCACAGCAGCCTCAGTGAAGGAGTGGTTGATTTCTTAGCGTCCCTGACTCACTGTGGTCTGTCTTGCCGGTTGTCTTTTGGTCGCCTCCTATCTTGTAATCGCTTACTGCTCTGACATTGTGGAATTCATCAGCAGCTAGTCGCTAGCAGCATACCAGCGCTAACTTACTAGCAACCAGCTAGCAGGTAGCTGCCCAAGGAAAACACCACCTCGCAACAACTGTTGAGACTCACACAAGGTAGGCAGATTCTCGATGACCTCATAGTGAAGTTCAACAGCACGACAACTGGATAAATTAACTATATGCGTTGCTGGCATTTCTAAGGTAGCTGATTATATTTGCAGTGTCAATTAGCTTGGTCCTCCGTCTTGCATTTGAAATACATTGTTGTTTTCTGTCGAACCACAGCGTAAGGAGCCTCGCTTGGCTGAAGTGAGATGTAGTGCAGAAAAGCTCAAGTGCTGCTAAGTCATGACAAACCAACCGGTTTAGGGGAAAGGGCGTAGTATTTGCTGTGTGCACTGTATGTGCTCTAGCAGTCTGTCAGATTGAACGGGACACATGACCCCCAAATACTGCAGTGATTGATGATTTATGTTGTGATCTTACCTGTGAACTTTGGATTAGATCTGTGGACTGGGTTGGACTTTGGAATTATAACTACACAACTCTAATAATCTGTCACTTCTGTGCCCAGAATAACTAGTAGATCCCCCATCTCGAATAAGCCACATATATGCATATCGCATCAACAGATTAAATCATGGTTGAATAGAAAAGTCTTGTTCAATAATCGCTTAAATTTGTCTGTTTGAGAACGTACACTCTTGCTTATCTTTATTCACTGGGTTTAGATAATAATTTCACCATCTTAACAGAAAGTTAACGTGTAACTATTTTCAGACACATCTTTCAGCCTTACAAGAGTAAGAATAAAATTGCGGTTTTCAGATGAAGAGAAGAGCATCTGTAACGACTTCAGTTTTTAGCATTTTGGGTCATTTTCAAGCAAAATGTACCAGATTCTGCTCAATTCAGCTTCCCAGATGTGAACATTTACCGGTGCTATGGCTTCAGTGTTGGATGATTATTTAAATTTGATCTAGAGAGGAGTCAATATAAGTGTGCCACATTGGGGCAGGGAATATGTGATTAAAAAACCAGATGAATCGGTATTAGAAAATAAGCACACGTTCCTTCAGGTGTCTTATTAGTTCACGTCTGCACTGTTAGAATAGCTTTGGATTATGCAAAGGAAAATCACATTCATATATTATTTTCTTATACAGAAAAAATGATGGTGGTTGCAGACTGAAAGTATTCTTTTGTTTCTACAGCCTGATTCATGTATTGCTTTAATAATATTTGCCTGTCACAGTCAAAGATATAGGATATACGTTTTTCTGATATGCATTGATGCAGAAAAAGCAGTAGGCAGTGGCAGAGGCACGAGTGTGCATCATAGCTGAGCCGCTGATGAGGAAGAGTCAAGCAGTGGTTTAATTGTAAGTTGTTAACTAGTTAGTACACTGCAGGGAAAGTTGATAAACAATCACTAATCATTTTCTTTTTTGTTCAATAAAACCCTGTTCCAGATGTCATGTCACTCAAGTTTATTACAACCTTATGCAAGTCAATCATCACAGCTACTACAACATAACCTCAGTGTTTGTTTTAAAGATTCAAGATGAGTGTTTCTGCCATTGCCACCTTGGTTGCAAAAAGACAAAAAAACCAAAAAACCCAGATGATGAGGAAAGGCTGGTCTGACTGTGAAATTGTGTGGCTAACAACTTGTCAGTCACAAGTCATTAGCTAGTGAGTGTGCAGTTTTGTGGCATGTACAGGCCTCCCTCTTTGAAATACGGTATGACCAAGACTTTACCCTAAATGTGTACCTGACCCCATAAACTCATCAGCAAAGTGTTTACAGAGATTGAGACTGAAAGCCGTTTCGTGTAGTCTTTTACGGGACTGGAAGTCTTTTGTTCAACCACAGCTATCGCCATCTGGTGGCCTTCAGATAGAATTCATTTTTAAGGCCTCCCATATTGGCTTAATTTTGGCTACGTGGAAGCTACATCCATCTTTTATATTGTTTATGACTCTTTGACATCCTTCCTCTTCTTCTTCAACATGTAAGGATAGAGAAAAACACTTGTAGGTGTATGCCACCCTTTTCAGTTCCAGATGAATTGCTGTCTTGGCACATACACCACCTACAGAACCACTGGTACTTAAGCCAACAAAAAGCACTGTTGTGTAGCCGCTGACATCCTTAAGTCCTCATGTCTTGTCTATGGTTGCTCACTATTTGAGTCACAGATGTGATCAGTAACTATCATCAGTCCTCGTGGATATGAGTGGACGTGGAGAATTTCTGGTTAAGGCAGGAGTGGCTCTAAGTTTTTCACATAAATACTTTTAGTTAGTATAAAATAGGTCTTGACCTTTAGACTTTGCATTATGAGACTGTAGCAGTCAAGACTGCTTTGGTGTTCTTCGTGACTAAGCTTTGGCAAATACTTCTCTTTATGAAGGCAGCCTCCCTCCAGTGGAATGTCTAGTTGAACTTTGAAACATTTTATGATTCAGTGTGACCTGAAATAAAACTAAAGCTGAATGGCCATATACTGTATTTTCTACTTCCTGCACATCGGGGTCAGAAAGTTTTAAAATGCTGGTGCACAGTAGCTGCATCAGCAGTTACCTTAAACTTCATTTAGGGTAAGACAATCATCTTATTTTTATCCTCGTTATGAATTTATGCATTTGAAGCAGTTTTCAAGCAGTGTCATTAAGTTTGAATCAGATGTTAAGAAACAGTGAGTCATTAAAAAGTGTGGACTATAGTAACCCATCTTTTCCTTTGTTGTTTGTGTGTAAATACTCTCTATCAGGGGAGCGAAGGAAAAAAAAAAGAGAAGCATTTGAGCCTTATTGATTTAGGGAAGTTGAGCATGACGTTGGTAGACCTCTTGCGTGTGATCCAAGTCCAGTTCATGTGATGTTGGTCCACATCATGTGGCCACAATAACAAAGGTTTGAAATCTACTTTAACATTTATGTATCTCAGTTAAAGTGAACTTACTAACTTATCAAGCCTAAGGGATGTTATCCATAGGAAATACATACAACACTGTGCAAACGTCTTGAGCCAGGATTCATTTCTTTACATTTTGCTTCCAAGGAGTCAGTTTCATAAGATCTTTTGAAGTCTTTCTTTGGACTTTGGCTGCTTTTTCACCTTTTTTCAGTCCAGACCATTCAAGGATTAATCAAAGCACTTAACTCAAAGGATAAACTAGTGTTACACACCAAAAACAATGGGGGGGGATAAAATTGTGTCTTTAGTAGAGATGGACAGATCCGATATTACGTATCTGCATCGGTCCGATACTGACTTAAATTACTGGATCGGATATTGGAGAGAAATAAAAAATTTAATTCGATCCGAAGTATCACACAATCATCTCACAAAACGCGCTACTTGGCGTAACCCAGCTCGGCGCATCGGAGCAGTATGTGTCACATGATAGAGCGGCTGTTGTCTGCGAGACCTGTCGGCGATCTGTTGGAGCATTTGGAGCCTCGCTACATGCTTCCTAACCGCAGCATTTCATCTTGGCAAAA
>NW_005187576.1:1235791-1236902 GCF_000239375.1 Pundamilia nyererei | reverse complement strand
GGATCATCTTGACAGAGATCTAATTAAAAGGCACTCAAAGAAAAGCTTGAATGCACTTCTAGAAGCCTGGAAGACTATTGCTGAAGATAACTTGAAGAAATCATGCAAGAGTTGCCCAGGAGGGTTCAGGCTATGTTGACGAATAAAGGTTGTAATGCCAAACACTGTCTTTCAAGCTTCTTACAATTCTGTAAACTTTTTTTGCTTTATATACTGTATATCCATGTATGTTTAGATCTTTCAATTAATCATTTTCTAAGCATAATGGAAAGAAATGAGGGGTGGGTCAAGTCATTTGCACAGCGCTGTATATGCAAGAGTCAATAGGGTTGATATTTAAACTTTAAGTCTAAGAGCCAAAAGTTCTGCACTGTAGGTTTGCACAACAGTAAAAGAACAAACATCCCCCTCCCCCCCTCCTTTCCAGCAGCAAAATCCATCATTAACCATCTGTTCAGTTATTTCTCACTAATCCTTACAATAACTCACTAAGTGCACTACTTCCTGGCAGATATTTTTGGAGCTATTAAATTCTGATGGTGCTGAAGGAAAATATCAAATATCCCACTTACTGGCGGAGTGCATTTTATACCATTCAACCTCTTGTTCTTAACCAGTTGAGGAATACAGCACAACCCGATTACTTGCATGCACGCAAAAGCACAGAAAGGGTTTCTGTCTATTGGATGACTTAAGACAGCAGAATGACATTTAGATTAAGGATATTGATAAGGGATTTAACAAATTAAGCAGAATTGCTACCACATAGAAAAGAAAATGGCGTGACGAATCATGCTTCTCCTTCTGGCAATCTAGTGTATGAGTGAGTTTGGTGGTTGCCAGGAAAACGGTACCGTATTTTTCAGACCATAAGGTGCACCACATTATAAGGTGCACCGTCGATGAATGGGTCTGTTTTCATATATAAGGTGCACCGGATTATAAGGTGCATTAAGCGAAACAAAACAGATAAGTCAAACTTTACTCAACTCATTCGTCTTCCTTCCTCCACTTCCGTACTATTTATTCATTAGTGTTGAATTCTCTTTCAGCTGCTCTATTCCCATGTTGTTGCAGTATATGAATGACTAACCTTGTGAATTATCTCAGT
>NW_005187576.1:1234704-1235771 GCF_000239375.1 Pundamilia nyererei | reverse complement strand
TTTTTTTTTTGTTTTTTTTTTAAACTTAGGTATGAACTTATACAAAATGCAGCAAGATATTTATAAAAAAAACAGTTTTATTGATTACAAAATACGCTTTACCGGATTCATATCGGTATCGGCAGATATCCAAATTTCTGATATCGGTATCGGACATTAAAAAGTGGTATCATGCCATCTCTAGTCTTTAGGCACTTGATTACTAGCAGCTTGTCACATAAACACATAATCTGTTCCCATTTCTTTATTTCTTTGAATCTATGAAAAGTGCCAATGATAACACAGTTCAACAGGTACAGCATGTTTTGAACCAACAAGGAGATTTCAGAAGAGCTAAAACAGGACCTGAGCGATGCATCTGGCACTTCATTTGATACGTCTACTGTTTGCTGAAGCCTCATCAGAAATGGTCTCAGTGGAAGGGGGGCTGTCAAGAAGTTATTCCTAAGGAAGGGAAAGGGGGAGAGAACACTAAGGTATATCAATTACACAAGAACTGGACTGAAAATGCATGACAACAGCGATGAATCCAAATTTGGAGGTTTTAGTCAAATTGTTGTTAGGGGTGCCCAATGTAGTCTCAATATTATATAACAGTTTTTCAAGGAAATTTGCAACAGCGATATTTTTGCTCACATATATAATAAAAACAAAACAAAAACCAGAACATTTTTAATGGTGATTGCAGTTGCTAGGATGCTGACATTTGGGAGTCCTTATATTGATACTATCATAAGCATAAATATTAGCATGAATCCGTAGTAATGGTCTACAGACATCTGTAAAACACTGTGGAGGCTCTGGCATGGTTTGGGACTGTGTGTGATTGGCAATGACTTGTTTTTCAGCATGACAGTGATCCCGAACACAATGCTAATGCAGTAAAAGCATACCTGGATAGAAAAACGCACAATGGAAAACTATCAGTCATGGACTGACCCCTCCAGAGTCCCTCAACATCTCTCAAGCAATGCCGGATCATCTTGACAGAGATCTAATTAAAAGGCACTCAAAGAAAAGCTTGAATGCACTTCTAGAAGCCTGGAAGACTATTGCTGAAGATAACT
>NW_005187576.1:1227088-1232583 GCF_000239375.1 Pundamilia nyererei | reverse complement strand
TGAAGCTGTCATAGCTGTAAATGGTGGGCAGATGACATATTAACACCTGTCGATTAAGAATGGGTTTTCACTCAAGTTCATATGGGTGTGAAGACGGATGACAAAATACTTTTGGGAATATAGTACCGTATATGTATATAATCGCATTAGATGTTCTTGAGTGCAGTGTTCAGCCAGTGATATAAATACTGACGACAAATGGACACAGCAGCTACTGATACTGCACAGTCCTTTCATAACATGGACCTTTTTTTAAGCATTTTGATGTAATAGAAAATGAAGGAAAGCAAAAACATTTCTTTTCCCTTCCTTCAGCTCAGTCCATGCAGGTGTTATGAGGATTAGACTTGTGATAAAACATCAACGTTTTCAGTATAATACTGCAGAAATGTTACTGATAGAAATGGTGTGTAGTTAAAACTTGTTTTCTGAAACTGTTAATTCTTTTACCGTGGCTCTTTCTACTTTTATCTTTTCTTCCATTGCAATAATTTTCTAAACGTATCCACAAAATGTTACACGCTTCACATGCAACAGCTTGGCACCAACCATGAGCTACTCACCTGTTCAACCTCAGTGTAACTGGGCAAAATCATTAATGACATTTCAGATAATTGCTGTGCGTTTATTTATTCTTATTTAAGAGTAATATGTGTGGTCTGAACACTCAATGACATCGTGGCTGATATGATCCATTGAAAGGTGATTTGTAGTTTTTGCCATATGCATAATGTCATTTATAAATTTGTATTTTATCAACAATGTCCACCTGAAGTCATTCCTCTGGATGTATACTGGCTTTCTTGAAAGCTCTGTGGGGTCCTGGGGTAGCTTACTGCCGTGGACCCTGCCTCCCGAGCCACAGCGAGTGAGGCATGGAATCTTGTATCCATGTTGCCTTACATACATTCTTCCCACTCTAATCTAGTGGTTATTCTGTCATGTTTCAAGTCCACATTAAGAGAAATGCAATGAGATCTTTTAGTAATAGCAAGTTTGTGAATGAAGCGGTTATTATTCCAGGTTTATATGATGTTAATGTTGTTTTGTTTTTGGGGGGTTTTTTTGTTCACACAGAGAGACTGCCAGTCCTGACCGGCTATGGAGTGGTGTTGGCTTCAGACTGGATGACAGGGTCTACGAGGAGGACAGGGTCACAAAGTTTCTGTAGCAGCAGCAGCAGCAGGCTTTTCCTAGATGTACACTGAGCGGGATTGACAGCCTGCACAGCCGACCTCTTTCTCCTCTTCTCTGTTGTGATACACTTTCCCTTCCCTTTCTGCCCTTCTTTTTGCACTTCTCTTTTCCTCTCTCCCACTTCTTGTTTTCCTTTTGTTTTCCCATATAATTTCCTTTGCCTTCTGTTAGACTCAACGTCATTGAGTTTTAGTGATCTTTGGTCTGCTTTAAGCTGGTTTCACTATGAGCTGGCTGAGCAGGTTAAACCCACGGGCTTCTGGGAGTCGGTCGAGCCGGAGTGCCGCCCCCTCCAGCCCCTGCACTGCAGACCCAGAGACCTGTCTCATGGTGTTTGAAAACCACTGGAGACAGGTGAGCTTAAGACACACACAGTTTTTTTTTTCTGTTTCTTTTCTTTCCAAAGCTCTTGTTTCTCGTCTTTCCTTTATACTGGTATGTTTTTACCCCTCCCTTGGACCCATCTCTTGATCAACAATCCATCTTAAAAAAGTAAAAGGCACATGTAACCCATGGAAGAATTACTAAAAGTTGGCAAACGCTGTCTTTAGCTCTCCGCTGCTTGAGCCGTGGCTGCATTGCAGGTCCCCAAATGACCCTGGGGCTGTTTTTGCCCGTCTGCCTCTGGAGAGATATCAAAGTGGAGGCAATGCACCAGTTGCTCTTGCAAGATGGGCTTTGCAGTCAAAAATACCTCTGCTTAACGCTTTACCAGATGACCCTGTGTTACTCACCAATTTGTGTTTATTATTAATTGTATTTAAATTCCAAATAAATAACCTTTAAAAGGACATTTTTTTTTAAAGTTAGTTAATAACCATTCAAGGTTCAAGGTTCAAGGTTCTTTATTTGTCACATGCATAGTTATACAAGTATAACACACGGTGAAATGTAGCCTGACACGCTCCTCGACATGTGTTTATTATTAATTGTATTTAAATTCCAAATAAATAACCTTTAAAAGGACATTTTTTTAAAGTTAGTTAATAACCATGTTAAGTAATTGAGACGAAACTATATTGGGGATTGAGATGATGATTTTTGCTATATTTGAGCAGCCTTACTTAGTGCAGCTGTGTGTGCTCGTCACAGGAAATGGTGTGATGGACTTTTTGTGGCTTCAAAATAATAAATAATAAAAATTGCTCGATGTTCCTGCCCTGCCCACAGTGGTCTACATTGGTACTGATTTTTTTTTTTTTAATTAAAAATGTTATCTTGATGTTACAGCATCAATGTTTGAACTAACACACAAAAGTTAATTTTGCACAAAGATTGTCCCGTTTTCACAATTTGAGGCAAATTATTTTTCCTACCCAGAGTGAAAACTCAAGAAAAGCTGAACTCAAAATGAAACCATAATTTTGTCAGTCACAAAACAGAATCAAAGTTAAAAACTGCTTTTTTAAATTTTCTTCAGCGCCTAAGTAACATTCTCTCTCTCACAGGTGAGTTAATTATAATAAATCCAATTTATTGTGATAGTTCAAATTTTCTACTTTTAATCTTTTTTTCTTTTTGTGTGATTTGAAGGCTTTGTCTTTGTTCTAGTGAATTATGTGTTCACACAATGTGTGAAAGTTCACTGTGTCAGTGAGAGTAGTAAACTAGCTGGCTGATGTCCAGTTACCTACTGAACGTTTATAGGTTACAGAGGTCTGTCACTGCCTGACGGTTGGAACTAATCTGAGGCAACAAAAGATGTCTGAGAAATGATCTATTTTCTGTTTTTCCCAGGGATTGCAGGGCGTGCACACTTTGCAAACCCGCTCCTTCTTTGGCGAGACTTACTAAAGCTATATACAGGTCCGATCCTGTCAGTGAGTTTTTCTTTGAAAGGATCGGTTGTCATAATGGAGAAATGCATTTATAATCCACTGTAGAAGAAGCAGACACCAGCCATAAGTGAATATGTTGCAAATGCATTGCAACAGAGCCACAGAAGTGCACCTAAATGTAGTTCGTGACTTGTTATCCAGTATCTAACATGCAGCTCTTATCTGTTCAACATGGGCCCAGATCTGCAAATTCATTCTTGCTGTAGTCATGCTGACCAATTAAACTTCTGCTTATCATTTTGCTCTCACACACTTTTGACCACATATTCTCACCGTGAAGCGTTATACAAATACAGGCCGTTTTATATCTTACAAAATAATTGAGTTGTGTTGCACTGTTGTATTTTAACCTGTTTTTAGTATTATCTGCCTGTATGCCTCGTTGTCAGTAATAGCCATGGCTGGAGATATTAAGTTTAAGGGTTGCCTGTCTGTTTGTGCTAATGGACTCGATATCTTGGGAGAGCCTTAAGGGAATTTCTTCCTCTTGGACTAAAGGATGAACCAGTTACATGGAAGCAGAATTGATTGACTTGAGGAAACATTGTAATGTGGAATAACATTCAGTTCTATGTATTGTGTTACATAAACAAATACAGTTCTAGTGTTTGTCCTGGTCCCGTTAGCATGGACCTCAAACACTTCACCACTTAAGCCCACTGGATAAAGCAACAACACACTCCTTACTTCCTTTTCTCAGATATCTTGGGTGTTGGAGCAGCATGAGACTTCATCCTCCAGCGATGACCTTACGGCAGTGAGAAACAACACCGACCAGATGTTATGTTTGCTGGCAGAGGAGCGTCCTGCTGAGAGCTCAGAGAGCGGCACCAGCGTGCCACCTATGGGGCCCATACTGGAGCTTGTGGTCACAGAGAATATCCTGGAGAGGCTTGTTCAGTGGCACCTTCGCCGTGGCTTGGACCCAGACAGCCAGGGTGCACTGCTCAAACTGTTTGAGATGCTTATCGGTCAGTCCCAGCAGCCCCTGCTCCAGCACACAGCCATTCTCCACCCCCTTCTTAGGCTCCTGGGAGCTTGTGCTGACCCAGAACTCGGCTGTCCTTCAGCTCTGGAGAACAGCCTGGTATTGTTGCTTAACCAGGTACATATAAACCTACAGTCTTTTCCAGTGTGTGTATGCAGTCACTATAAAGAAAATATATTTCACCGGTAGTAGACATCCCACAAATGACAAACAAGTTTTGTTTTATTTTTTGTGTTAAAATTGAATGGATGTGAGATGACTGAGAATTGAAGGCTGGAA
Organism: Pundamilia nyererei; assembly: GCF_000239375.1. Lineage (NCBI taxonomy): Eukaryota > Metazoa > Chordata > Actinopteri > Cichliformes > Cichlidae > Pundamilia > Pundamilia nyererei. Next base: position 1,228,281 of record NW_005187576.1, on the reverse strand, counting down.
AAATTGGCTGTTGTATTAAAAACCTTAGCTGAGCTGTGGCTCTTCATGAAACCTGACAATTTGAATTATAGTAATTTTTCATTTGCTGTTGGCTTCCTGGAGGGGACTCAGTCAGCATCGTCTGTGACCTCTCAGGTGTTGGCGACAGGCCTCAGCGCTCTTTATTCCTCTTTGCAGAGGAAGATAGAAGTTATAGTAATTTTTCATTTGCTGTTGCTTCTGCTGCATTTACTGTTTGCATGCTGTTTGCTAGGTTTTTTTATCTTAAAATGTAATTTGATTGATATCTTTTTCATGAGAATGCCCGGCAGCAATTGATTGAGAAACCAACAAATGAGAGCATCACATGCTGTGGCGTTTTTCTCCCCCAAACAATAAAGTTAGTTGAATATAGTCCAGCTCAGGTTACTGATTGGTCAGGAGACGTACCATTTAATTGCAGGGGTTCCACTTCAAAAGCCAGGTGAATTTGGTGCATAAATAAATGGTAATATAATTGATGGTGTTCCCTGAAATGTTTTTAACTCCCCAGAAAGGGGCACTGACCTGCTGTTCTCATATAAAAGGAAACCTTTGTAGTGATTAGTGATTCATTTCTGTGCTAAAGTTGGAATAATAACTAACCTCCAAAGTAGATTTTTCAACAGCGTTTCATGACTCTTGTTCTGGAATTCTTTTTCCTCCATCAGATCTGTGTGTCAATGGCCCGACAGCCGGTGGTTCTAGAGATGTTGTTCCGGGCTGCACCAGCCCAGCAGGGCTCAACCAACCTGCTGATCTTTTCCCTGCTTGTGCCATTCATCCACCGAGATGGAGCCATTGGACAGCAGGCGCGAGATGCACTACTGCTGGTTATGGCGGCGTCAGCCAGTCACGAGGCTGTTGCACGATACATCGCTGAGAACTCCTACTTTTGTCCGGTGAGTGAGGAGCTTTTGAGTCACTCTTCATTCTCTCTTTTTTCAGACAGTTTTCCCATAATGATGCTCATTTGGCTTGTGATTGATAGAAGTATGGTCAAAGCCAGACTCAAATTAAAACATCTGAGTCTAAAAACCGTATAGTATATGGTGAATATGACCTATTCTTTATTGATGTGATGGTTAAGGACAGATTATAAGAGTTGGATCTTGACTTAGTTTCCCTCACTGCTTCTAAGAAAGAGGTCTGTGTGTGTGTGTGTCTGTGTGTGT
>NW_005187576.1:1202926-1227068 GCF_000239375.1 Pundamilia nyererei | reverse complement strand
CCGTTTCACTCTGAAAAAGGTGCTACGTTACGTCTTTCAATGTCTGGCATTAGCTTTGTCCTTTATATGTATCCTGGAACTCAAGTCCAATCAATATAACACAATATCTCTCTCAACAGCTCTCACGCTCAAGAATATTATGTTATGAAGTGTAATGACCGTGAATGGTTGCACAGCATGTCTATTATGTTAAGGTCAAGGACTGTCTCAAGCCGCTCTATACAGCACAGAAGTGGGAGATGAACACGGGGAGTGATAGAGATAGATAGGAGGAAGTGGCTGAGAAGGGTTGTGGGGTGGGGTGGAGGGGGGGTGTAGCTGGAGTGCGGTGACGCTCCTTTGTCCTCTGCTGTTTGTCGCTCGCACCTCTCGCCTTTTCATGGCTATAATAACTCACACCACAACAGCCAGCCCCCACGTGCTGTGTGTGTGTGTGTGTGTGTGTGTGTGTGTGTGTGTGTGTGTGTGTGTGTGTGTGTGTGTGTGCGTGTGTGCGCGCGCCCAGGCTGTCTAATTCTGATGGTGTGCGATAGTGGAAGGAGAAGGAGATGACTATGCACTCTGACAGACCGTTCATCCTTATCTACATCCTATCAACTGTGTCTCAACTCGAGGCTTCCTATTAAAAAAAACCCAGAAACTCACCCAACATCACATGTTTGCAGTTTTTAGGAGAAACTTTATTGTTTAGTGATAAAGAAGACAGCTTAAGAAAACTTGTGTGAAATGCGGTTTCCTTTCTGATGCAGTTCTCCCCCAGTGAGTTTAGAAGCACTCTTTAGTAATAACTGTTTGTTCTTTAAGCAGGAGACCTAAAAGAAAGATGAAAACAAAGGAAGGATATTTTATCATTTTTGAACTGTGATTTCTTTTTTCTGTTTGGAAACACAATCATAACTTGAAGGTGGAAAGTTTATTCCGCTTTGAAGTAAAACCTGTCTGCCTTGTTTTTGTCATTTCTTTTAGCTGCCACTAGATGTAATTAAAGAGCCATGTTATACTTAATGCAGTCTGAGGTGCATATTTAAAGCTATTAGTTTAATTTGCTTAACAGTTCTGCAATGGGAACATGTGTCTGCATACATTTGAATGTATGAACAAGAATTGGTCAGGATTTTAACTGAATCTGGTCCCAGAGCAATGTTTAAGCTTTCATACTGCATTATAAGAGCGAGTGCTGCGTGATGTCTGCATACAGCACTGTGGTCAGTAGTCTACCCCTGCCCCCCTCCCTCTCAGGTCTCTATACTCTGGTGCTAACTCAGCTATTTTCTGCTCATCTTCCTTCTAGCAGCTTCAGTCTGACCTAGTTACAGCTGAAAGATCCAGTGGAGGTGGCGTTAATGACCAATTGCTCCTCTCTGCCCGAGTCTGGCTATTTCCTGTCTGTGCATACTCACACGTATCATAATCAGCTTTGCTTTGACAGTTTTGGATCTAGTTCAACATTCTTAGACAACAGGAACAATTGTAGTCTTTCTCACGTTGTAAGCAGAGTACAGAGAACATCCCGTCTTTGCTCCCTCTCCCTCAGTGTCCGTGCACAGCTCTTTTTGAGGAAGTTTGCATCTGTTTTGTCAGCCTAACGGGTTCAGGTTTCTCCATCCTATATGTGCACGGCAGCAGCAATAAATATTGGATTTTCATAAAAGTCATCAGCTGTTATTAAAAGGCTAAGATACATGACGGGCTTTGAGCTAGACTGTGAATCCACTGTGTCTGCATGTGCTGGGAAGGCACTCGTTTAAACCTTTTTTTGGTAACAGTAGGACTCAGAGTACGGACCATCATGCTGCAATTATTTGAATTATGATGAAAATATTTAAAAACTGTTCATTTCAGCAGTTGAGATTTGCAGCAGACAGTAATAATAGCCGTTAGTCAGCACAGTCTTAATGGAAGGGGTTGGATGGGCTGTGACTTGGTGATATTTGTATGAAAATGCTGCTTATTTTCTCCATCATTAATTTGGTGTAGTTTGTAGCTCTTGTTTGTTACTTCCAAAAGTCAGAACTTTAAAAATAGACTCCTATTTGAGAGGTGCCACCTGCTGACTTCCTAGAGGTGACTCAGTCAGCAACATCTGTGACCTCTCTGCCTCTCCTCAGGTGTTGGCGACAGGCCTCAGCGCTCTTTATTCCTCTCTGCCGAGGAAGATAGAAGTTCGAGGAGATGACTGGCATGCCCTTCGGCGGGAGGACTGGATGGGCGTGTCGTCGCTCGTGCTCTTCATGAACTCGCTCGAGTTCTGCAACGCCGTGGTGCAGGTCGCCCATCCCCTGGTCCGCTCACAGCTTTTGGATTACCTTCACAACGGCTTCCTTGTACCTGTCATCGGCCCCGCCCTGCATAAGGTAGCAAAGGGGACTGTTTTTGTTAGAAAGGCTGCAGTTTCTTTAACAGCCGAGTTGGGGAGGGGGGGTGAACAAATTCCCTTAATGTTGCTTTTAACTGTGCACACATAACTATTATCATATTGCATATTTTTAGCAGTTTTGAGACGCCTTTAATTGTGTGTGTTTGCAGTCATCGGTGGATGAGATGATCGCCAGCACAGCCTACCTTGATCTTTTTCTGCGCAGTATAACGGAAACTTCCCTCCTCAAAACTTTCCTGCGCTTCATCCTGCTGCATCGCCATGACAATGACACCATCCTGGACACGCTGCTCACGCGCATTAGCAGCAATTCAAGGGTCCGTATATAAGTGTGTGTGTGTGTGTGTGTGTGTGTGTGCGTGCATATTTGTAAAGGAGCCCTGAGGCCCTCATTTGAACTCGACTGAGTGGGTGGTGAGTGGGTTTAAAGCAGAAACTGAGTAGGATACAGAATAAACCTGGAAACTGAAGCTCTTCATGTCTGCTGCAACAATTGAGGATTTTGTTACCAGTTATTTATAAGTGGTTAAATAAGCCTCAGCAAAATGTTTCAACATTATCTTAAATTCCCTCCAAATGCATAAATATCAGTCTTTTTGGAACAGCAGTGGTGTTAGGAAAAAAATCTATTAATTCACCTGAAGTATGACGGAAAAAAGAGAAACGATGGTTACCCCCAAATAGGAGTTAAAAAGGAATAGCGTTAAAACATCAGCACTGCTGACTAAAATTACTGGTGTTCACTGCTAAGAAAATAGTAAATTTTGCTGTTATAGAATTTTATTGGAGTCTAACCAATATTAGCTTCCAACATAAGGTATCAAAATGTACATTTCAACCACGTTATGAGTGTTGATGTTGCGTAGTGTGTTTACCAAAGGGACACAAATACCAACTTTTCCAAGTGGAGCAAAAAAGCGTAGAAAGGTAATCCAAAAAAACAGAAAACAAACAATATCAACCGATATATCACATTTTTAAATCCTAAAATTTTAAAATCCTATATCGTTTGGGTTCTGAAATTTATTCTGAGGCTTTTTTTGGAGGGGGGAATTCAAAAAAATATTTTTTATGAATCATCACAGTGTCCTACGTATGTGTATGTCCTCCTCAGAAAATGGTTGTTTTCTAAGCAGTTTCTTTCTGCTTGTTTTGCAGCTCTGCATGGTATCGTTAAGCCTCTTCAGGACTCTCCTGTCCTTGAATTGTGAAGACGTCATGCTACAGCTTGTACTCAGGTTTGTGTGCGCTTCAGAGCATTTTGCCAAATGTTATACTTTCAAAGGGCTTCTTCACACATCTAGTCATTTAGATTAAGTAAAGGTTATGACGCACAGTCACCATCTGTCAGCAGTTACCACGAGACGAAACAGACAAGGTTATTTCTGCCCATTTTTACAAAAATTTTATGAACTACCAATGGCTGTTTCTCCCATTTCCCATACTACTGTCAGAAGTTGCCAGTGACCCCCCCACCCGTTAACACATTACCTGCAGGCTGTGATTAGGGCATACTGTCTGTGTTTTAAGGTGGTTTGTCACAGCAAGATAAATATGGCAAATATTAAGAATGGAAATGTAGAATTAAAAATGACAACACAGTTTAAGCTTCCTGAATAGTAAGCTATATCCTGTGCATGTGGATTAACTTATCTAAAATTACTGAAGTTGCTTCTGTGTGTTCTCTCGCTCTCAGGTATCTCCTGCCATGTACTCACGTAATGCTGAGTCAGCGTCGTGCTATCAGGGAGACTGACTTATACGGAAAGTCAGCGGACAAGTTCCTGTCATTAATCCCAGAGTGCTGCCGGTTCAACACAGCTGCCTCCTCTGAGAGAGATGAGGATAATCCATTTTGGGGCAAAGGTGAGCTACACACTTGTGGAGAGTGAGCAGTTGACACTAATAGTTGTGGTTGTAAATGATATGAACTGCACTTGAAATACAATCTTTTACTGAGTGGAATACACTGTACACAATAGTTGTGCAGCTACTCTAGTCACTTACTTTACTTAAGACCTTTAGTTGTAGAGCCAGAGTAAATTTGCATGGAAAACTCTTGGTGTTAGGAATGTTATCGTATGTAAGTTGATTGTTTGCATACAGTGTCTGTATTAATCGGGATAGCAGATCCTGGCTCTACTCATGGTTTTCCTGTTTGCCCATATATTGTCATCCTGCAGTACTGAATAGTCCCAGCACAGAGTCTCCCGCCCCACCCAGACCCAGCACTCCATCCCGCTTGTCCTTCTTCATGAGACAGCAGAGCAGTGGAGGTGGATCAGGAGGTGGAGGTGCTCCTACCTCCTCTAGCATGGATCCACTGCAGTTCAGTTCTTCAAGCTCCCACCAGATGTCTCCTGATAGCCCGATGCACCATCAGCAGACCCACACAGATTGTCTGGACTGGGATTCAGGTTATCTGGAGTATCTTAAGGACGCTCGGAGGAGCATTGAGTTTTGCTCTTGGGCTTGTCGTGACTGGTCGGCACCATATGATGGCGAAAACCCATCCCCAAACACAGCCCCACCACCCCCACTTCCCCCTACCTCCAATGTCCCAATGACTATGTTCCCTGAGCACTTCTCTTTCCAGCAGGGAGGAAGTCATAACTCTTCTCCCGGTCAGCAAAGGGCGGCCATTGTGGCAGCAGCGCGGTCTGAATGGAGTAGCTCTGAGCGGGACAGCGGAGAGTGGGATGTTACGATTGGCAAAAACAGCTGCATCAGCCTAACGCCTCGCTCCAAGAAACGCAGCCTTCAGAGAGAGGAGCTGCCTCCCAAGCCTGTACCTCCTCTCGTACCTTCTTCGTCTTCAGCAACCGCTTTATCCACTTCTCATCCCATCTCCTCCCCAGCTCCTCACATCCCCTCATCTGCCATCACTGTTAGCTACCAGGCTATGTATAATGGAACAATGGTGCAGGGAGACGGGTGCTCAGACAGTCGTGATAGAGGACTGGAGGTGAAGAAAGTGAAGAGGGACTTGGATGATCAGCAGTATTTGGATGAAAACGCCAACCAAAATGGTTCCCTTGTTAACTGCCCCTCGCAAAGCTGCACTGCTCTCCCAAAGTCTATTTTTAGCAACAGTGACATCAGTGATGCACAATCTCTTTGTCCTAGCAAGATTTTTACTCCGACCTCCATTAACCAGTCAGCATCTGATACCAAACTGCTGTCAAGTGAAACCTTAAACCCACATGATGCATCCTCAGATCTTCCAGAAGCCAGTCAGCAGTCTGTAGAGAGTCTTATTGAGGAGCTGCTGGAGCAGGCGCCGGGAGACCCACAGCTGCCTGGCGATGCCAACGGTCAGGGCATTAGCATTGAGGCGTTCACACAGGAGCTGAGAGAACTGGAGGACCGGGTGAAAGAGCGCTGCAAAGCAGCCTGTCAGCTGGAGGAAATCGCCAGAGAGAGTCTGTCCACTGAGCGCCAGGAAGAAGAACAGCAGCTGTCATCAGCACTGGAGGGGAAGCTGACAGGTGACGTGAAGGCAGACGGGTCTGCGGTGGGCATCTGTAGTCCTGCCAGACCACTGAACCAACCTGTGTCCCAGCCATACACAGGTGAGACTCACGGATTTCTTTCATTGTTGCATCAGTTTGTGGATACGTCTATTGCTGTCATCATATCTTCATGCTCGCACTGCTGTATCAAATAAGTGGTTGGATGTGTAACAGGAATTGTATCACTGAGCTCTTGCTTTTGATAATTGCTAACAGCACAGCTGTTGAAGTTATGTGGTTGATGGTGTAATTACCACCTTTTTAATCAGCAACGTTTCTATCTGCAGTGTCAATTCCTCAAACTTAAGAACTCTTCTCGACTATATTTAAAGGATGGTGAAAGGATTTGCAACCATATAATCACAAGCAGTTAAAACCCACTTCTGAGAAGCAGTTACTCTTTCCTGCTGACAAGAGTTGAGCATTCTATCTTTCTATTCAATGATCCACCGCTCTTCCTCCGTGCAGGTCCATTCATGACAGTTCTGTTTGCCAAGCTGGAGAACATGCTCCAAAACTCGTTATACGTCAACATCCTGCTCACTGGCATTGTGGCCCAGCTGGCCTGCTATCCTCAGCCCCTCCTACGCTCCTTCCTGCTCAACACCAACATGGTCTTCCAGCCCAGTGTCAAGTCACTAATCCAGGTACGCTGCACTATGCAGAAGTTGTTTATAATGGTTTTTGGTGCCCTCTTTCCCCTTGTTCTGAAAATGGTAGAGAAAGTGAATAGTTTCTTTTTGTCATTGAAAGGATTACAGTTTTTGGGTGTCTGCCTTTAGGCATAGTTGTCCACTTCCAGCCCACCTTACTTCTGTGCACGCTCTGGTTCCAAAAGCATCAGGCCCACAGTGATATTTGCATCCAGTTTCTTTCCACATTCATTTTCTTTATTTTCAGATACTTGAATTCACTGCTGCAGTGGACATAAAAAAATACAATAAATGAATAAATATAACTGCAGTTTCAGTCGAGTGATCCATCCACACCAGCGAGCACATTCACAGAAAGTTCAACAGTTTCAGTTTTAGTGACTTCGTGGATTTTTCTCAAACCTCACACTCAAAGTGTCGCGTTTATTGAAGGCAATAGACTCTGTTCCTTTTATAAAACTTAAATTGTTAACTTCATGTGAATTTTAGTCTTGAGGGGATGACAAGCCTGAGAGAGGGGTTAACAACACCAAGCAAAGGTGATCAAAAAGTTTAAAAGTTTGTTTCCACAACTCTCCTCAGGTTTTAGGTTCTGTGAAGAACCGCATCGAGGCATTTGCCGCATCTCACGAGGACTTTCCTGCCATGCTGAGGAAAGCCCAGCAGTACTTGGTGGCCCGAAGCAAAGTGGACTGGAGCGACTCGCCGGCAGCAGTTCCTACTTTGCGCCGCTCTGATTCCCTTGGTGAGTATAGAAATAGGAAGAGCTACATTTACACATACAGGCGTGGCTTTGATGACTTTGGTCATAAATTTAGTGAGAAGTGTTAATCAAAGATAATTTACCAAAATCCAATGAACAAAGATGTTTAAAAATATTTTAAACACACTGCGAAATTCCAATAAAAGTACATTTGAATTGGAAAAATTTAGGATAAATTTAAAAAAAAGACAAAACTGTTAGAAAGCAGAAGAAGCGATTTATTGGTGCCGTAACATCTTACCATTAGTACTTTGTAAAAAAACAAACATACCTAACAGATTTGCTTCATGTTTAGAGGTTTTTGAGGGTTTTTTGTTTTTTGCTGTGCAGTGATTTGTTACCAAACTCCACATTAAAGGAGATAATCAGAACTATGGGCCCACTTGGTGACTTCTTTTCTATCTTTGAAAACGCCGGGAAAGCACAGAGATGTCAGAGCAGTCTCGCGTCACAGTTTTATTTCCCTGTTGTGAAACCGTGCCCTTCTCTTCCAGTGAAGAGTCGAAAGCCATCTCTCGGAGACCTGATTCTTCGTCACACAAACAGTCCAACACGGGCTCGGCACGCCGCTCAGCTCGCCCTCGCACACGTACGGGATGGCGGCCAATCACTGCACAGCGCTCTGTTCCGGGGCAGCGGAGGTGCGTCTGGCCTTGAGAAGCAAGCTGAAGCGCTGCGAGTAAAGAACGCCGTCTACTGCGCCGTTATCTTCTGCGAGTTCCTCAAGGAGCTGGCTGCCCTCACGCAGGAGCACGCCGTCTCTTTGCCCTTCCCGCACAGCCAGGAAGCAGAGGAGTAGAAGGTAAACTCAGACTCCTCAAACTTTAGCTTCACGTCTGTTGATTTAGGCTGTACACAAAGAAGAGATTGATGTAGGATTCTCCCATCAGGACACACGTGAGACTTTTCTGTCACTGAAATGGATCGTCTGCAACGAAGCAGACAAAAGAGGAAAACTGGGATTTTTTTATTACTAAAATTATTCTAGGATACCTATAGGACTGGAATCATTTTCCTCATCTGTACACTTATGATATTGTGCATATCGTGTATTATATTCACATCCTGTACACAGAAAATCTCGGTAAATACTTGAGATTCGGGAGCTTGTATATACACATGCCATTTCATGGTATAATACGACACAGTAAAGCCACAGATTAAAGAAGTAGGTGCACATATTGGTGCTAGTCAATACTTGTTATCTTTTGTTTTGAAAGGGTGCTTTCAGGCTGGCACAAAGAAGGTTTCCTCTTCAACAACAACAGAAAAAAACACCAAAAATTGTTTGGCAGGAAAAGATTGAAAGCGTGTGCGAGTCAGCCACTTACAAAGTAATCCCATCAGTTTGGTCATCTCCGTGCAGCTGGCTCATGTTTGCTTTCATCAGAGCTTTTGTCAAGGACGGACTAAGAGAAAAAGTTCACTTTAAAAAAACAGAAGCGTTCCCAAAAAACATGGGAGCTTTTTTAGGTTTATTTTAAAAAGGCTGCACTAAATGCTAGTCATCACTGAATGAGATGAAAACTGGAAAAACCTCCGTGTGGGAGAGCGCCACTTTGTCTCCTGTGAATCAGCACGACTACCATAATTGTACTGAGAAACTTGGGTAATTATTGCCTTTTTCTTTTAACGTTTTAAACATTTGTCTTCTGAATTTGCACCGTTTTATAGACATATCAGCAACATGTGGGAGCAGATGTGTCTGCCATTGTGTATGAGAGTTTATTTGAATGAATCACTCCTTTCCAAAAAGGTGACGCCAACTGTTCAGGCCATTAGCTAACCATTCACTGTTCGCCATTTAAAAAAAAATTAAATAAAAAAATTAAGCGGAGGAATCACGAAGACGGCAAGAGGATCATGGCCACTGGGGAAAAAAGTGGGCACATCTTTTTTTTTTTTCTTCTTCTTCTTATTTTCCAGAATTCAGACTTTTTCATCAGAATTACTTTTTTCCCAGAATTCTGATTTTAATCTCAGAATTCTGAGAAAAAAGTCCGAATCCTGACATTAAAGTCAAATAAATTTTTTCTCAGAATTCTGGAAAAGAAGAAAAAAAAAGATGTGCCCACTTTTTGTACCCCAGTGATCCTGATCCTCTTCCGTACTTGTACGTGTCGCATCCTTTGTGTGTCATTCAGTGTTTTTGAAAGACTCGAAATTCTGCACGATTTTTTATTTTTTTTAATTCCACCTGTGCGTTGGCATTATTTCCCTTATTTTGAATTTCATGACCCAGAATGTCATGAGGCGTTCATGACTTTTCTTGAAAAAGATTTTGTTTTCTTGGTGAGACAGGCCAAACCGAACACACAGCACATCTGGGAAAATAATATGCTGCTACTTTTTTTTTTTTTTTGAAACACTAACACCCATTTTAATGGTGAAATAGCTACTCTATCTTTTTCTTTCATTGGGTACCAAGTATAAATGTGCACGTGGAGGTGCTGATGCAAGTTGTGATCAGCTTTTCTTTAATTTATTGTGTTTTGAGGTTGAATGAAGTTGCAGCCACACAGTGTTAAAAGCTTTTGCCAAGACTTGATATTCACTGTTTTCCTTTGTAATGTGTTGCTAATTTGTTTTTGGGGTTTTTTTTGTTTTGTTTTTTTATAAAATGGTAAGTAGTCATTTTACAGCTCTGTAATATCTGTAGCAGTTTTCTGTAATGTTGCCAGAAACTGTAAAAACTGTAAAAATGTGCATTATTCTTAGGAGTGCTTTGTTAAATCATCTACCTGTGACCCAGCTTTCCAAGTAACATATTTGCACATACTAGCCATTCTCTCTCAACTCTTAGCAGTAGAGAAACTGCCTGCCACCCTGCAAAACGTCTAACATTTCTTTCCCATTACACCACTTTCACTTTCTGCAACAAGCTGAGACGTCCTCAGCTCGTCGAAGCCATAGCCGCGTTCGTCGTGCTCGTACGTGTGGGATTTCGTCCCGGCTGTGAGTCACTTTTCTACAGAATTTCTTAGATGCATTTCGTAATGACCCATAGTTTGTTTCTGGTTTTTTATTAATAGGTAAATAGTTTCTGCATGTCAGATAAGGCGAGGTTTTATGATAAACTAACAGTTAAGTAGTGTTTGGTTTGTGCAATAGTACTAAGCTTAAATTAGCTTCCATGCAGTAGGGTTTAGTGGTTAGTGAGTCGTGCACCTGCAGAGCTCGGCGATGACAGCGAGGTTTCACGCTGAATGTTTGCTCTGGGTAGAGAAATCTCTCTTGTACTTTACACACTGCCATCCGTCCATCCGCGTATCACCCAGTCTGCTGTACATGTGTTATCTGAAGAGCGAGGGAGAGGAAACAAAAAAACGAGAACAGAGGGCCTCATTCCTCATCAGGTTCCATGTCTTTTACACTCAAGATTGTGTTTTCTAACAAAACTATTTTTTACAAACAGCTCTGATAAAGATTGATGGTACTTGCTCTGTTTCTTAATGTCACTTCCAGTCACAGTTACAGTCATTAGTGTTCATGGTACACCAAAGACAATCGCTGATACCTGAAACTCACAATGTCTGTTTAAGCAATCGTAGACAGTTTGATGGTACATGGTCTGAACACTGTAATGAACCTTATCCATGAATCGCGCTTCTTTAGTCAACGTTTCACGCCCACAAAACGGTGCCAGTTAGAGTTTTTGTTTTTTAATGATTTCAAATTTTTAAGGCTCAGCCTAATTAACGAAAAGGGAGCTTCTCAGTAAGAACGTGGCATTAATAAATCTGTCTAATTAGGGATTGCAGTCTGTACTCGCGGTTAATCTTTTAATTTTATTTGATCTTTTTTTTAGTTCATTTGCAAGTATACAAAAACCAATGTGATGAAGTTTGTAATGTGGCGTTTTTATAAGGGGATTGTTTCCTACCAGGGCCTTTGACGTCTTCCTTGAAAGACTGTAAGCAGAAGTTTATTTAGAGCAGTGATTATATGTAAAACACACGTTGCACACAGGTAAATGAAAGGGAGTCTGGCAAATAGAATCAAGGCTTCATGGTGACTGTGATGATTTACTTAGCTTTATGGAAGTTGCTTTTCATACTCTGCTGGTTTTTAAAGAAAAATATATATATACATGAGCACTCCAATCGTTCACATAACAGGGGTCATGGACGGGGGCACAGGCCTTTTTTCCCTCTTATTCTTTTTCATTTTGGGAAATTGATTTTGACGCTTTCTGCTTTCAGCAGCTACCACGGCTGGATGCACAACATGTTTTTGTTCCTCTAGTGGCCATGGAGTAATCATGCTGTAACAAATCTGAAAAAAAAAGTTCCTGCTTAATTTGTTTAGCACAATGAACGATGGCCTTCCAAAACGTGTGAGCTCTTCATGAACGAGCATCTCAGCCAGTGTGAGCTGCAGCGTCTCAGCTCTGCTCAGACTCCAAACCTGCTTCCTTGGCCTGCTATTGTTGTTTTCAGACTCTGTTAACTGACAAATAAAAAAGGAGTTGTTGTAAACCCAAAGCTAAGCTCTGGAAGATTATGTTTGGCAGGTTTTGTTTGTTTTTACTTTTTTTTTCTGCTGTGTTTTAAACATTTTCTTGAACACTAAAATTGATCTGACAATTAAGTAAAAAATAACTTTTAAAATAAATTTCACTAAAATTGTTCTTTGAAAATTTTCCTGTGTTTTTGCTTAATTTTGAGCGTGTAATGTCTTTTGGGGTTTTTTTTGTTTGTTTGGTTTTTTTGTGAACGCAAACAGCAATCCAAAATGTTGAACTGCCACTCCTGTTTTTACATTGCGAGCTGCAGCGCCACCTGGAGAAAGTGGAGGGGTGGGACAGTAAACATCTCAAGGACTCATTTGCCGCTTCAAAATGTCCAATCTGTGCCATGTTTGATATTGATATCTTTTGTTATGATCTTGTTTCTTTCAAAGGCTTTGACCTTTCACCTCTGACATTTTCCCCTCTGTGATCTATGCAAAACATGCTCTGGTGTCTCTGGGTTGAAGCTGAGAGATGGTATGGATTGATTTTGATGTGTAAATACTGTTTATATATATATAAACAAAAAAAACAACGATAAGCAAGTGGGAGACGAATGTGAAATGATTAACGCTACAGAATGAAAATCATCTGAAAATCATGTCATGATGAATGTTGTCAGAAATATTTTTCTATATTTTGAAATCATTAGAGAAAAAGAGAACACAACTTGCAAAGTGGGAAAAGCTGTCAGAAGAACACTACAAAGGGAATGTTTTTATTAATTTATAAATTTTTTTTGCCTAGCAATACAACACTTGTCCTGGTGTCTTTTCTTTGGGTTTCTTTGAACGTCTTGGTAAAGGGACTCCAGCAGAGGAGATTTTCAGTTTAAAAATATCCTCGTTTTCTCATACTCCTGTTGAATCACATAAGATGTTGGCTCATGCTCCAGAAGAGGCAGCACCCAGTACTTGTGAGCACCAGCTCATCTTTCTGCTTGAGTAATGAGTTCAAAAACTATAAACATACAAAGTAACAGCACTTCCTGTCCTTTTAAAATCCATCCGTACTTGTGGAAACATGCAGATGAATTCATGGGCATACTGTGCCTGAGACAGACAACCCCTTCAAATAAAAATTGTGTGAGATGAGACATTCATGTCATAAAAGTAGAATGAAATATCAGAGTGTTAAATCTGATGCCTTGGTATGGCACTCTACTCTGCAAAAGTCTCAAGCCACCCCTCTTTTCTTTATCTTTTGTAAGGGAAATGGGGGCACTGATTTATTGAAACGTACATATAGTAGATGAGGAAAAACCCATTTGTACAATTCTTTTTCTTTCTTTTTTCTCAGGTATGTTTTTACTGCACTGGCAGTGTGTTTGGGATCATGCTGAAAATGATGCTATTTGGAAAGCTCTTAACATTGGATCAAAATCAGTACTGTTCTGTGTTTATAATTCATCTATTCTGACAAGATCTCCAACACCACTGGCTCAGATGGAGCCCCAAACCAATGACTGAGCCTCCAGTGTGTTTTAGACAGCTGCAGAAACTCACTGTCTGCCGACCTCCTGACCTCCTCTGTACATATTGATGACAATTTAAACGAAAGATTTGACACTGAGATTCATCGCTCCTCCAAACCCGATGAATGCTTAGTAAGTGGATCAACTGAAGGGCCAGATGTAGCTCTTAGGTCCTTATGTTAGGTTTTTACCATTTATTTTTTTTATGTGCCCCCCAATTTACTGTTCATCTGCAGATAGTTTCCAGGCTTGACACGTCTTCTTTTGACCCCCACATGCTCTGTTTTCTTACATTTTTTTTTTTAAGGACACACTGCACACTATGGCAAGATTTCCCAATTTTTTTATCTAGTAGCTCTTTGGAAAGGACCATGTTGATTCAAAATACTAATTAATGGCTGTCAAACTGTGTTTCTGGCATTTTTATTTTTTTATTATTTGTAAAAATGGGAACAAATGATGTTTTGTGACAAGCTGCCAGGAAAAAATTGCCTAAAGATACAATTTTAAAATTGGTTCATTGTCTGTTATGAGAAGACACAGCAGTGGTTCATCCCTTGAGTTAAGCATGAATGAATCATAGGTCAGTGACTTTATAATAAAAAAACAAACACAAAGAAAAAAAAATGCGCTCCTCTGAAAATTGTCAGGTACGAGTTTGGTGTGAACATAAAAACTGCAACAAACGCTGACTTCTTTGGAAGCACAATATAAAGAACTGAAGGGTGACTCAAGACTTTTGCACAGTATTGTAATTTGGTGAAAGGAGGAGGCAGCTACTAGAAGCCCCCCGCAGCTTAACAAAAAATGTGATGGAAACTTTGGTTTTTCAGGCTGACTCACAGTAATTATTTGCCTAAAATGGCCATTTTACTCACTGCATTTCCTGTTCATCTGTGTGAATGTTCTTAGAACATTGGTTCTGATTGTCCTTTTTTTGCTCATCCAATGTTCCAGTAACCAGTAACACCAACACTCATTTTTTCATGAGGAAAAACTACACACAAGTTAAAAATTAGCTAAAGTAAGTAACTATTTGGCATTTCCTTAAAATTCTGTCGGGATACATTGAGACCAAGCCACCTAATGACTAGCAGGCATTTCCACACTGCACAAATACTGTTTATTTTTTAACTATATGTTTTAAGATTGGATATCTCTGTGTCAAAGTCTTACTTGCTCTGTTGGTAGAGTTTAGAGCTCTGTTAGTTGAGTTATTATAAATGATTTGCGATAGACTTCTAACAATAATGTTTTTAATACACAAGTATAAAATATGGGATAGAAATGAAGAAAAGCATTCTGTGTTCCTGCTTTAATCTAAGGATGTTTTGCTTTTCTCTCTTTGTAAAATTTAGATATATTGGGTTTGCCCTTCTGGTCAGACAAAATGAGCATTCTGCAGTCGTCACTATATAAATGTACCACGCAGCCCTAACTTTGAAGAATTTATATCTGAATTTCTTGAATAACTAAAGTAAAAATGTGAATTTCAGGAATGTGAGTTGAATTTGAATTAACTTGAATAACTGTATGTAACACTGTTACCTCACAGTAAGGTGGTTTCTGGTTTGAACCTCCTGGTCATGTTCTTCCTTTGCCCATGTGGACAACTCCGGGTAATCGGGCTTCCTCCCACAGTCCAAAGACATGACTGTCGGGTTAACTGGTGTGTATGTAGAGATGTGTTTCACTGTGTTGTCCCTGTGCTAGGTTAGCCTTCTTCCACTGGTCAGAAAAGACATTTGGAGACATTACAGCACAGTGTTTGAACTTGATTGATCAACTAATAATAATATTTGTCCCCAATCACCACAGAGAATATAAATGGCTCATGTTTCGGGGGGTGGGGACTCACTGACCCTAGAAATCAATGTTTCATGTAGATAGTTAAGTAAATCTCTAACGATAGCTTGAAAACTTCCATGGGTTTTCATCATAAAGCTACATGACATAAATATGTGGTGGTCCCTGAAGCAACGTACTGTGTGGTTTGAGTTAATAGATTTACTCTGACTCGCTGCATTTTCTAAAACACACATCTTCGGTTCAAGTAAAGCATAAAGTACACAGTCTGAACACCAAGACAAATGTCAAATGTGGATCCACACAATTTGAAGTCTGCACAAAGAGGGAACTGGAGTTGGCTTGGCTGTGTCCTAGCAACAGCAAACAAGAGGGAAAATGGCACAGAGGGAGGGCTGGAGGCTGATTGTATGAGGAGTACAGGGATGTAGTCGAGAAGAGTGGAGCGGTGGAGCAGAGCCGGTACCTGACTACAGGTAAGACATTGCAGGGTTTGATGTTTTTTGTTTTCTTCCCCTACAGATGTATTTCATATACCTATTTTCTAGTACAATTTCAATGTTTTGTTAGTTTATTTTATTTGAAAGTGTTGGTGTTAATTTTCATTATTCACTTTTTTGACATATCATGAATCCTTTGATTACATGTAAAGTTCAGTTTTTAATTTTGTTTTTATGTTTTTGTTATTTTAATAATACTACAAGGTTTCCTATTGACTTTTCCTTACATGGCCTGACATTCAAAACATGAGCAACTGGACTCCCTCATCTATAATTTACTTTGGTAATGTGAGCACAACCTTTGGCGACTTGTGCCAGTCCTACCAGAGATGGGACTACCACAGTTCCTCCTGTCACTTATCCCCAACATAGATAAAGTTACTGGCAATGATGGTGGAAACATTCATCGCTTGTTTTTGAAGGACTATGTCCAGGTAAAAGTTTGGGTTCAGTGATTCGTTTTGCTGCTTACAATGTTTTGCAGTATTAAAGTAACAAATTGTAAGTGCTGTGGATTTCATTATTTTTAATTGCTAATATTAAAAAAATGTAAATTGCAGATAGCAGACTTGTTACTGAAATACTTAATTCGTACAGCTGATACAAATGCCACAGGCTAATACAAAAAGTAAAATAAATGCAGTCAGCAATAAATATATTTCTCTCGACTGTTTTTTATGGATCTGTGTTGGTTGAATACCCCAAATCCTTTTCTCTACATACCCAAACAAAAGCATAACCATAGAGCTTGCTTTACTTATGATTTGTGTACAACTTTTGGGAGCTCGGCTTCAGTTTAGGTAAAAGGAAGTTATAGGACGTTAGATTGCCCATAACTAGTAAAGACGAGCTTCATTCACTTCTATGACCTTTGCTATGGTAATTAATTTTTCCCACCAATGTTAAACTACTACCTGTCCCCAAATAAAGCATTTGGTTAGAGTAACTGTAGTTCTCTGGAAATATTACCCGGTACTCAATTGCTCTCACCAAGAGGCACTTCCCATAGTGAGATATGGAGTGAGGTTTGAAATAAAACTGCACGTAACTCACATTAAGTAGGGTATCACGGTGCTCGTATCAAGCTAAAGCTAGTTTCCTAGCTGTAGCTAAAAACACTTTGTATTTATTTTGTACTGAATCGAATTTAGGTGACTTCTGAAGTATTATCATAATTGAACATTTGACATATTGTGGGTAATGCAATAAACTACTTTCAATTCTTTTCCTTATTTTCAATAATATACATGATCTCACTGAACAGAACAGTATAGCACAGTAATTTACTTTTACTGTAACATCAAATAGGCCTAAAAACAACAGTCACTGTCTATTTCATGCTTCATAAGCTTAAAGTCAAAAGTACACTTCAAAAACTTTTGAGGAGAAAGTTTGAAGTAGAATATCTTGTTGAAGCTACTTGTTGAATTGTGACTGTTGTTGTTTCCACATCTGACAGAAAGGTGGGATATAAATTTCTTTATGTTTGCCCTGCATAAGTGCTTCTGTTGATTTTGTGATGGCTCACCGTGGTTATCACAATACAGCACACAGAGGATCGACATCTTTCACTGCTGCTTCTCTACATCGCTTTGTACAGCTCATGAATAAAATATCAAAGCAAGATCAATTCGCAGGGACTGGGGAGTTGAGAAGTACTGTTGTGTTGACACACTGGCTGTCTCCTTACCTCCCACTCTCGCCCTCACTCTGGATGCTTCTGGCTGTCTGCTGCTATTTGAAATGCTAATAGATTTCTCGACACTGAACTCAAAACTTTTCTTCCTTGCCTTAGCTAGTTCTTTCTACCCACAGCCTCAGCTCTCTTATGGCCTCTCTTCATATCTGTATCACCTTTCCATAAGCAGCTGTTTACTCAGAAGCACTTCACAAGCAAGCATGCACGGAGCGAAAGTCACCTCTGCCAGACTAAATTGGTGTGTGACTGATTCATGATTTCTGTCTGTCATACACTTACGCATTACGGAAATCATGCCTAATGACAGATAATTTCATGGGAGTGAGGTGTTTTGTAACTGGATGCCATTATCCCAATTTTAGTGCAGATGGATGACTGAATATGCTGCATGTTGCTGCTCCAATACAACAAAACTAGTTAAAACACAAGAGTTTCAAATCTCATTTGAAATTATACTTAGCTATTCTTAGCATGGCAGTTTATTAGATTGCAATCATACTTGTTACAGGTATTATTTATTAGGTCACAGGACTAATATTTTAAGCTACTTTTAAACGAGTATAAAATTGTGCATAAACTCAATGCAGTAGATGACCAGCGCTTAATTTTAGGTTCAAAATAAAATCCCAACATTAAAAAGAAAACTTTGAAGTATGTACAAAAACTTATGACTCACTCCTAAAGTCATGCTGAAGTAAATCGGTTGGTTTTGATAAATGCTTCGGAAATGTATGCACCAGAACTTTACAGTGGTGTTGTGCTCCGAGTGAAGCTGATCTTTTTTTTTTTTCTGTATTTATCTCTCTGTCATTCTGAAGGAACTAAATACTGGAGAAGTACAAATCCATCAATCCATAATGTTGGGAACATCTTTGGGCAGCACTCCCACCTCTCCTATCCCAGGCCACTGTCCAAGCCCTGATTGCCAGTCAGATGGTCCTTCCTCTGTTGTTCTCCTGCATCAGTACCCTCCATGCTGGGTAACCCAGGCACAGTGTGACCTTGCCCAGGCAGAGGTAGAGCTGCGCAGGCTGCAGGAGCATCATGAAACTGAGACTGAATCTGTAAAGCGTGGTGTAGAGCGAGCTATCCTGGGAGCACGCAGAGAAGAGCAGCGCCTGCTGGAGAGGGTGGAGCAGGACCATCGGGACACTCAGCGGCGTCTAGACCAGATCCAGCGGGAGAACGTGGCAGCAGCCCGGGTCAGCCAGTCCCTGTTGGACCAGCGGCTTTGTAAACTGGCAGAACTGAAAAAGCAGATTCAGGAATTGGGTCAATCAGTTGTAAAGGACAGTGGGCCAAGCCAGAACCCACTGCTGAAGGAGATTTCAGAGTTCCTACAACCTTGGGAAATCTCAGTTTCTCTAAAGAAAGTGAACTTCAAACCAAGCTCACAACCGAATGCTGTCAACTTTGGAGATATTCGTGTTCAAGAACAAAGCCTTTGCCTGCATGCTGGAGGTTGTGGGCCACAAGGACAGCCATGTGCTCTTCATTCACAAGAGATGCTCTGTGAAGACACAAACTATCAAGGTTCTGGAAAAGAGAAGAGCACCCAAGGACAGGGATTTATTTCACCAACCGGCAGGGTTGTTAGAAAGATCAGCCTTTCTAACCGGGGTGACCTAGAATCAGAGGAGGAAAAAAAGCACTCTTCTGCAAAGATATGTCACTGCGAACAGGCTGACTGGGAATCATCTCAGGAAGATGAGGTAGAATCAGTTTCCTTCCAGCCACAAGGTGAGGACGTATTTTTGGCTGTACCTACAGTTCTTAAAAAATTGGACATGGAAGACGAAGACAAGATAAACAAGAATGGGAAACCTTACTCACCAAGGAACAAGAGGAAATGGCTAACTGTGGCCTCCAGCAGGAAGCCAAACCTTTTACCTGAACAAAAACAGCAGCATATAAAGCTTAGTCAGTGCTTAAGTTTAGACGGTCAAAATGGAGATAAGGGAAGAGTAGGTCAAGATTCCAATTATAGACTTTTTAGATACTGCAACAGTTCCCTAACATCTCAAAGAGAACCTTCAGCCAGCCAAAGCTGCCTAGACCTCACATCCAGGGGTCGACCCCCCTCTTGCCTCAGCCAGTCTTCTGATGAACACTCTCTAGGGACGCTCGGTGACTCTGGCCGAGCACCATCCCCAACAGACAGCCTTGATTCTAGCTATACTTTCATTGTTAGCCCATCTCATGACTACAGTATGAACAGAGGCTCTTTGAATTACAGTTGCCGCTTATCAAAGTCTGCAGTGGACTTGACTCACAAGACGCGCCCATTGATTACTAGTGGGCCAATTGAGCAAGGAGTGTGGGGGATTAGGGGCAGCAACTTCAAGACGAGCTTCACCTCAACCTCGCCGACTCTCAGAAGGAAATTGAAAGCCTCTGACATGGGGCATACTTTCTCGTCGCCTTCCTATAGAGGTCAAAATATTTTATACCAGCCACAGAAACAGGCCACAGTTGCTGGATCAACACAACCTCCTGTGGCTAGGTCTTTATCCCTGTCTGTTATAGATGGTTCCTGTACAACAGAACTCGAGGCAAATAAGTGGGGCAGAGGACAAAGAAGGCAGCAAGCACTGGTGGAGTTAGAGGAGGAGTGTGACTTGTCTTCCACAGAATTTAAACCCAAAGGTGTCCATCTCATTGGACAATTTGGAAAGCAAGGTTCAGGTCGAGCTGATCTTACCCTGCCAAGTGGTATCCATGCCACACCACAGGGTCAGCTCTTTATAGTGGACTGTGGAAATGCACGAATTCAGGTAGGTGTTATACAACTCAAACATGTACAGAAAATTGTTTTCAGTGTGGGAAATGAAACTGTCAATGAGGTTATAATTGAATTTCAACTTTGAAACAGGTGACTGACGCTCGTGGAAATGTCCTCCAACAAGTGACCTCTCCAACTGCTGGTGGCTCTGACAGACGGTGCAGGAACTACTTTGACATTGCGGTCAATGCTAAGGGTCTGATTGCAGTAAGCTGTGCAGCAGAAAGAGCTCTTCTTGTGTTCAGCAGGCACGGCCGACTGCTCCAGACCTTTGGAGGGTCTGGGTTCAGCTCTGCAAAAGATGAACTGGAAGCTCCCAGGGGTGTGACTGTAACCAGGCTCGATGAATTCCTGGTAGCTGATATTCGAAAAGGTACCCTCATTGCCCTAAAGCTTGACCCTAAGACAGGCTCCCGTCTTGAACGCACAGTGGTAACTGGATTCCACCGACCCTACTTAGTGGCAGCTTGCTTAAGCTCAGGCATGGTGGCTGTATCCGAGAGGGGCAATGAAACTGGTCGTGTACCTTGCGTCAAAGTTCTGGAGCCAGGCTGGAACACAGTTAGAGTTTTTGGTGTATGTGCAGGAATGGGACCTGTCCTGACCTGTCCCTGGGGTATCTGTATAGATCCAGATGGTAATGTTTTGGTAGCAGATTGGGGGGAGCAGCACAGAATCCTTTTATACCCAGCACAGGGAGTAGGTTGGCCCATAATAAACCAGGGTTTGAGTAGTCCACGTGGCCTATCCTTGCTACCTGATGGCCAACTTGCAGTGTCAGATAGCATGCATCATTGCATCAAGATATACCAGTACAAAGCATCCCAGGACTAGGAAAAGTGTGCTGATATTAAGAAAAAAAAAACCCTAAAGTACAGCACTGATAAATGATGCATTAGTATTCGGCCCAGCTGCACCTATAAGAGTCACATGTCTGCCTGGATTTGTAGGCCAAAGGCTACATCCATGATAAAAGCAAGGACTATGAAGCTAAGCTACAAAGAGAAAGGAAAGAAAAGCTGGTGTTGCACTAGGCAGTGAGTGTTCCTCATGTCATTTTTAGCTTGTTGTTGTTTAGCTGCTTTGAAGTGTTCCGGGTCAAGTAGAATTGCTGTTTGTTTGCTGTCTGTTGTTTGTAGATTAGAGTTTAGTCACAGTCTGCACAATGTCTGTGTTGATCTGTGTGCTGCTCAGTTTTCTACCAAAGCTGATAACCCGCAGGCATGAGCACAGGCTAGTATTTACTCATGCATAAATTTAATAAAGCTATCCAATCCTGCACAAATATGAATGGACTCGCATTCATTAACATAATATTATTGCAATTTTTAAAAAGTAGAGATTTTGTACTTTCTCCAATGTGGCATTTTTATTTTGAAGTGATACAAAGAGCAGGGTGTCTGTGTTTCAAATACATCTCGTCACAATTGGATTCGGTGATTCCTGCAAATTCTACAATTTTTTTATGCTGTCACTGATTTTTACTGACAACGAGTTAAGCTCTGTGGCTCTTTTTCAGTCCACCCACTCCCTTCTTGCACAGCAGCATCTGTCAGCAGTGGAACCCGACTGTCAGCCAAGTTTTCTTTTGTGAGATGTGGCTGTTTGTAGCAGATGTTTCATTCGGCAGACGACTGTCCGTTTGGGATAGGGTGAAAGCGTGAAATTATTAAGAACATTTGCATTTGCTTTTTAGAGCTGAGAGATTTTCTTTTGCAGCACCCTGTGGACATATGTATGACATATAAAGGTTAGGCATAACATTATGACTTCGGACTTGTTTGTCCAGCACATCACACAGATGGGAAGTTTGGATTGAGATCTGGGGAATTTAGAGGCCAAGTCAACACCTTAAACCAACTGTTGTGCTTCTTAAACAGTTCCTGAAACATTTTGGGGGGTTACATAGTCTGCAACATTGACACATACCACCCACCTAAGCAAAGTAACATCCACATGGATGGGAGCACCCAAGGTTTCCCAGCAGAACATTGCCCAAAGCATCACACTGCTTCTGTCAGCTCACCTTCTTCCCATAGCACCTGCTGGTGCCAGGTGTTCCCCTGATAAGTGACACACAGGCATCCGGTCATCCACGTGATGTAAAAGAAAACATGATTCATCAGATCAGGCCACCATCTTCCATTGCTCTGTGTTCAAGTTCTGCTCACATGCCCATTGTGTTATTTTCAGTAGTGGACATGGACACTACTGGTCTGCGGCTATGCACTGCCACACGCAACAAACTGCAATGCTCTGTGAATTCTGACACCTTTCTATCAGAACCAGAATTCACGTTTTCGGCAATTTGAGCTACAGTAACTTGTCTTTGGGTTCAGACCACATGGGCCAGCCTTCCCTCCTCACACGTGACCCTTTCACTGATTCACCATTTCCTTTCCTGGACCATTTTTGATATATACTTACCACTGCAGACCAGGAACACCCCGAAGAGCTCAGTTGTCTAGCCATCACAGTTTGGCCCTGATCAATCGAAGACCCATATCGATTGGAACTGATAGCTTTAACCTAAATATTGTCCAAAGGCTGAGCTTGCTGGATAGATGTATCTGCAAAGGATGCAATCTTCTGCCATTTAGAACCTTACAAGTTAAAGGAAAGAAAAATGGGTGGAGAAATAGTGTGAATCATTGCACCAAAACTTAAAAATTCTAAACTAAGTTCTGTAAAAATTGTGTCTCAAACAGCATTTATTTAAAAATGTCAAACAAAAGCCGCTTAGCTTTAAGATTTAAGTTTCTTTTTTCTACCCCCTGATGGCAGCAATATGACATTCTGTTGGTTTTAACACTACTGGGATGTATATACGTCCTTAATTCAACACTAAGGCTAATACCATTTTCACCATCACTGTTCCTATTTCAGTGCATGTTTACATCATTTTTACATTTGTTCTTAATAATAAATCAACACTCGTTTTGTTGTTGAGTTGCTGCTTTTACTGAATTTACCTGGAATTTTTTTCTTCCTCTTGAACATGTCTAAAATGTTCCAAGCCTTTCTGTCATGATACAGTCACTAGGGAACAGAGAGGTTGGAGAACATGGCATGACCAAATTACTGCAACTCTGTGCACTAGACCTGCAATCTGCCTTTGAAGTGGTTTCTTTGAAGACGGGGACCAGAGCTGCCATCTTCACAATGACTTTGTTGTGCTGATAAAATGGCAATAAGCCTGAGTCAGCCTGCTCAGTCCTATTGCCTCAGAGTTTGTGATTGAATGGGCCTATGAACTAAATAAGTAAAAGTGCTGTTTGTTGCTGTCTACATGCATAACTAGTTCGATTCAGACTCCAGCTAGAGGCTCCACAAATACTGATGTACTTGCTGCCTTATGGCAAAATAACATAGATGCTCAGGAACCTTGAGCATCTTGAGACACGTGCAGACGAGTTGCATGGATCAGCACAGACGGCCTGAGATTGATGGTAATATGCTGTCTGCTTTAATCAACTGGACTGCTATATTTGGGAAACTTGGTCAACATGTATAGTCAGACTGGTGCAGTCACCATGTGATTGAAAGCAGTTGCCCAGAGGTTGAGAGTTTTGAACACTAAACCTCTGAGCAACCAGACCTTGGAGGAAGCAATGGACAGAAAATAATTTCACTGCAATCACTGATTTTCTTTTTTTTTTTCCTTTCCTAATCACAAGGTTTTAAATCCTGTTTTTCTCTCTAGTGTGTCTGAGCATTTAGATTAAGCCACGAAATGTCAAGACAGCTTTAATACATTAAAAGGTACAAAAAGGTTTCATCTGTCATCTTTTTTTAACTTCATGTCTTTGGATCTCTCTAGTTTTGATGATTTTCCATGTTAATGATAATAAAATGTAAGAAGGAAAAGTTGTGTGATCTTCATTGGGCTTCAGTCGTCTATTGAGTCCTGCTAATATCTTGTATTACCTTAAGGCAGTGTTGGGGAGTAACGGAATACATGTACCGCCGTTACGTATTTAGAATACAAAATATGAGTAACTGTATTCCGTTACAGTTACCGTTTAAAAAGGTGGTATTCAGAATACAGTTACTTTGTTGAAATAAA
>NW_005187576.1:1170667-1201204 GCF_000239375.1 Pundamilia nyererei | reverse complement strand
TATTCTGTATTCTGTAATGGAATACATTTTAAAAGTAACCTTCCCAACACTGCCTTAAGGTTGTCTACAATATTAAAAGTTGACATAAACACAGTGTTTGGTTCACAATAGCGTAAACTAGATCTTCCACACCATGAATAAATATGGGGTTTGTGTCTTTTTGTGAATTTAAAAACCAATATAGACTGTGGATTTTTACACAAGAGCTCAGTAAAATTCAGCTGTAAACCCACTACAATTATGATTTTATTTGTGGTGAAAATTAATAGAATGAACTTGAACGTAGAAAGAAGTGAAGGAGGATCCTCTCGCGTCTAACGCCCACCTATTTGTATCCGTTGCCAAGTGAAGAATAACATGAGGGCTCTGTTTGCATTTTAAGTCAATTTCCTGCACATCTGAGATACTCATGCCAACCTCTCCACAGATCAAACTCCCCCTCACTCCTCCCCAGCTGTTTATCAGTACTCGTCTCTCAATGCGGGCTTCACATCTCGAAAATGTCGTGATTGCTTCGCAGAGAATGACACATGCTCTCTGCACACATTCTGGACATTTCGTACGGAGTGAAAATCGCTTTCAGGGTCTGTTAGACAGCCAGCGGTGCAGTGTGGTCATCGTGTCATACAAGGGGAAAAAATGGCACAATGATGTCAAGCATTTGTTGAAAGGTTGATTCCACAGTAATTGCTCATACACAGTAAATGTAGGGTGTGTAGTTCTTTCAGAAGCTCAGTGTCAAATGAAGTTTGTATTTGTGTGACACCATCCTCCAGCACCGGGTTTCATGTCCTGTTAGACTGCTTCTTTCTTACAGCCACTAAGTAACCTCTTATTTTCTTTGGTAGTGTTTCCTGAATTTTGGTCCTTTACCCACCTCATCAAAGAAAAGAGCATTTCGGTTTCTAAATGGTAAATACAACACTTTTGTAAAGCTCCACAAATTAAAGCTGACACTTGAACTCCACTGTGATAGCGTAGAGACGCAAAATTACTCTACATCTCTCAAAGATAGCAGCCAAATCCAATATTCAAATTAAATACACATTTGCATGGAAGTCAGTGGCCTTTACCTGCCACTAGATGTTACTAAAGGGACTTGGTTGATTAATGGGGTAACTTTAAAGACATGCCATGGATTTTATCTGCAGACATACCATTTCCTCTCCTCTCTGTTAACTGCAACGCGAGCTCTTCAGAACGAATCTTCCTGTTTCCGTCTCTGTAGCTCCACCTGTTTCCCACGAGCTGTTTCCTAGCCAATCAACTATCCTGTTCATCCATTGTTCTTCACTCAGCGAGCTTCCTTGTTTCCAGCCAGCTGGCTATCCTGTCATCCAGCTTTCCTGTTCCTCATTTGATGCACCCCATTTCCCAGTTCACTGGCCCCAGAATTTTGTCAGTTACATTTTTTACAATGCGTTAATGAAACTCTATGACCTGCCAAACCTGCAACACTCTTAGTGGAGCATGTTAAATTATAAAATCAAGGAAGTAAATAAATTTTAAACCTGTAAGTTCGAACAGTGTTTTAAATGCACATCACTTCATTTATATGAGGGTATGGTAACCTTGTGCTCGCTGTATAGTCTGCAAGGATGTTGTTATGCAGCTGTGGAGGAATTATGGAAATGAGCCAGTTCCTACACACAAAATAGCATAAAACAATAGAAGATTAACAGATTAGTGAGAGCATTTGTAAAATATAAAAAGCTCACAGTGTCTCTTTCTTACAGTCTTGGAGAAATTCTCAGTATTAGTGTGTTATTCAAGCTTCCGTTCATAATTTACATTTTGCCCTCAAGTAGCTTTAAGGTTCTGGAAATCATTATTCCGTGTGCCTCACAGTTTCATTAAAATACTTCACATGCAGCGCACAAGTTTTTAGTGACCCACAATGCTTTTAATCCTGTATATGCATTTGATCCTTTTCCTAAATGTTACACCCTGGGAAAAAAAAAATCACATTAAGTTTGCTTTTGTGCTGACTTTATATGCCTTTGTTGGAAAAGCAGCGTGCTAACTGTTCCAGCTTCTCTGTAAAGCAGCAGGAGTAGTACGGCTTCTCTATGGAAACGCGCAATGTTTTCAAGCTGTTCCATTTTCTTCGTCAGCCAGCTTGTAGATAGTGTCGACTCTTGCATTAAAATAAACGTTTTGCTCGTAGCGCTTTTTAAGGCTGACACTTCACACCAAGAAATAACTTTTCAAAATCCTCTTAAGAGTGGAAACAAATGCAGATGAGGGAAAAATAATTAGCCCTGCAAAGACTGCTCTCACAGTGCATCGGTTGTTTTCGACATAGTTAAGAATTCAGACAGTGTGACATTTTGTTCTTGGCTTTAGAAAGACAGGAATAAGTTTTGTTCCAAACAACATGTAGCTCTTCCCTCCAATCTTCATAAAACAATCAGATGGGAACATTAAATAGGCGTCTAATAAAAGTGGTGAACACAAGCTTCTTATCATAAAGGAGCTAACATGAGGCGATTGTTAGGACTCACGCCTGAATTGTGCTTCTGTATTGAATCTATGTAGAGCCTCCGATGTAGTACACAGCTAGCAGCATTTATACTTCTAAAGAGGTGCATGTCATGTTACAAAGGGGTTAATACACAGAAATACAAATCAACTGTGATGATGAATGTTAATTAGAGCCTGCTGGGAAAACTTGGCTCCCGGCATTTAAGTGGATCTTACATTTTCATGTACCACCTACCTAAACACTGTAGCTAACCATACACAGCAGCAGCTCGACGCACCCTACCACACATCAGTAAGTGCTCAGGGAACCAACCAAAGAGCCCAAGGCATCGACTTGGCCTCCAAACTCCAAAACATTTGATATTGCAGTTGCTACAGATTTCAGATGCTACGCCTCAAAAAACATAGTCAAGAATCGCCATGAGCTGCGTCTGGTCCCTTCTACAGTTTCAAGTGTGTCCAAAATCATTTGGTTTCATAACCCCAGGTGGCCAGCATCAGCCCGCAGCCAGACTTTCATCTCTGCACGATGCAACCACATCAGAAGCCATCCGTGACATTTAGCTGCAAAAGTGCTTGAAATGCAGCTACAGTAAAAGTATAAAACACACGAAGAACCACACAGAACGTTTTATAGCATCACTTGCCATTTTAATTTATGTAATTAAATATTGATGAAAAAAAATGAATAAAAACAAAACATTTTAGGCCACATACACGTTTGGAATTAACAGCCCTCCCACATCCACCCTCAGTTTTTATTGTCCAGTTTTCATTTTCCTTCCTGCCTGCTCACAGACACACTGTCAGTGAGCCAAGTTGCATTCTGCAAACTTGGCGGCGTTTTAGGGTTAGCACTGTATCATAAACCAGCAGTAGGTCAGGCTCTGGTCGGCTTGTTTTTCTGAAAATTATTTTTGGTTGACAGCTATGGAACAACTATGGGGGATATAGGCCAGTTTATAGCAAATACCAAAGGCTTCCCTAAAAGGTCAAGGCCACAAGCTTAAAGCTCTTGAACATGACTGTTTAAAAACAAAAACAAACAAAAAAACCTCAACCATTACTCTATAATGGCTCTACGGGGTAAAATAAATAAAAACAAAATAGTATAAAGGTATTTTTGTCAGACCAGTGCCGATCAAAAGTATGCTATCATAGAAAAATAACATCCAAGTCATGCTTTACACTAAATATATCAGCATGATTTTGTCTGTAAGGATGTGCTCTGCTCCTCCCACACAACAGGTAAAACAAAAAAGAAACAAATGCTTTAATGTCATTCAGTCTCTTCTTCCTCTGGTTTTCTGAAAGGATGCTGAAAAAAAGGAATGATTTCCTCTCATTTGAACCCAGTGAATCACTGCCAAAAAAAACTGCCATCTCCTTGAACATAAAATGTCCCACTCCACCTAAAAGAAAGATAAAATCATTAGCATTTGAATAAAAAAAGAAAGGGGAAATAAGTGCTGTGCAGTGTAAGTGTGTGGTTCTCTCCACTTAATTACTTTAGATCAATTAGTAATTTTTACTCTTTTTATGGCTGTCTGACTCTGGCTGTCTGACTCTGGCTGTCTGTTAGCTCAGTGATCAACTGTTAAACTGTCCCGGGTGTGCTTGACCTCCCGCCCAGTAACAGCTGGGATAGGCTCCAGGACCCCTACAATCCTGAATTAAATAAGAACACAGATTGATAAATGGACTTCAAAATAACAGTCTCACCATCTAATTTATCTAATTAACCAAGTCACCTATCAAAGACTTGATCCTGTCAATTTTATTCTCAGTGGACACCCTTGAACTAAAATGAATTTGGTTTGACAGTTACTATGTTTGCATTTTTGCTGCTGACAGTTGAATTATTGAGTTATTTACATCACTGAGCCACAGTACAGTAAAAAGGTTGTGAAGAAAATCTAGTCAGTGCTAACTTAGGCAACTTACTTGAGTACCAGTCACAGAGGCGTCTCTCTCTTGTGTAAGGCTACACTGGTGGGACCCTCAAACTGCAGTTTGATGGCCCGTTTGAGATTAAGCTGTGGGTCTGTGGTTGTCATAGTGACCATTACATCATCTGGCAAGGCACTACAGGGTGGGACGGGGGAAAAGCTGTAGCAAACCGGTGACAAAATGTTCTTCTGGGGTTTAGAATCCCAAGCTTCCTCTTGAAGTGGGTTCTGAAGCCTGTACGGGTATCCGAGAGGAGCGTTCTCTCGGTTTTTAGCACCTAGCGGTTGGTCCTGTCCTGGCATTATCCCAAGTGAAGCCATTACAGAGTTCCATTTACCACCTGTGTAATTAGTCCTCTCTGTTTTTATTAAATTTGAGCTTTGTTTGTTTATTTTGTCATGATATTCAAGTCCAGATGATAGGCCTTTCTGAGGCAATTCGTAATTATGCACCATGGCAGTGACTGTGCACACAGTAGGGGGAGGGCTGCCTTTGGGTTGCCTCTTACTGCTTCCGTGGAGACTACCTATGCCCGAGCCCCCTGGTGGAGGGAGGGTGGAATTACGGCTACGACTGCGGGGCAGTGAGTGCTGTTGGATCTGCTGTATAAAGCTGAGGCTGTCAGCTGGCACCGTCTGCACCGTGGCCAGTGAGTGGCAGGTCGATGAGGTTTGGGAGCTCTGCATGGAGTGGAATCGTTCTGCAGTGGATCCTGGAGAAGAAACCGAGGACGATGAGGTTGCAGCAGTTACTTCACCTCCACTACTTTCTGAGATTCCTAAAGATGAGATCATGTTGGATTTTGAAGGGGATACAGTACTAGAGTTAGGCAACACACCTAGATATGGCTTGGCTCCATAGCTCTCCAACATCCTGACAATGTTATAGTGTCCATGTTTCCCAGCCACTTTGACCGGACTGCGGCCATATTTATCCATGTGATTGGGATTTGAGCCTCTTTCTAGAAGCATTGCAACGATGTTAGCATGTCCCTCCTGGGCAGCGATGCTCAGAGCTGTTGCCCCCTGATGGCAAGCAAGGTTTATATTGATGCCACTGGCTTCTAGGAGGCGATGTCCTACTTTAGCGTGTCCTGTCCAAGCCACTGAATGTATTGGTGGTCTCCCCTCTGCATCTTGTGCATTGGGATTCGCCCCGTGTCTTAAAAGTAGGTCTACAATCTCTACAAATCCTTGCCAGGAAGCCACATGAAGCGCTGTACGGCCCTCAGAGTCTCTGGACTCCAGAGGAACACCCCCTTTCTCAATTAGGAGAGTAGCCATATCAAGGCGACCCTCCAATACTAGGAGGTAGAGCAAAGGACGCCCTTCGGCATCCCGGACATCAGTATCAGCCCCTCGTTTCATAAGCAGCTCTGCAACATCAGCATTGTCCTCCAGGAGTGCAGCACTCAAGGCAGAATGCCCATCATAGGCCCTGTGGTCAATGGGAGACTGTCTGTCTAATAGAAGTTTGGCAGTGCTCCAATGGCCTTCTTGGGCAGCTAGTATAAGGGGAGTGCGTCCCTCGATGTCCATCTCTCCAACTCGTGCCATGCTGCCTTCTTCTGTCAAAATGGCACAAACTGCACGATGTCCTTCACACGCAGCAGCGTGCAATGGAGTCCAGCCAAGATCATCTTTATGGTTCTCATCCAGGCCTCGGTCCAGCAATGTACGGACAACCTCTACGCTCCCTCTGGCTGCTGCTAGACATAGTGCCGTCCTGCCTTCACAATCAATGGCATCCACAGCCGCTCCCCAGAAAAGCAGCCGTGACACGGTCTTCATGTGTCCCATTGCTGCTGCTGCCAGGAGGGGAGTAACAGCAGCAGCAGCAGGCACACTGCCGTCAGGTCCAGCAGTTTCATCTACGTCAGCACCAGCTTCTAACAAAAGCTCGACTACATCTTCATGGCCCTCATAGGATGCAAGAAGAAGTGGTGTCATTCCATCATGGTCTCTGTGCCCTGGATCTGCTCCACGCTCCAGTAACAGACTTGCTACCTCTCCAAAACCTTTGACCCCTGCTGCTGTAGGGACACAGACAGCTGCAACTGACAGAGCAGTGCGCCCATCTCCATCAGCCAAATCAACACGTGCATTATGGTCCAACAATATTGCCACTGCTTCATGATGTCCCATATAGGCAGCTGCGATAAGTGGTGTGCGGTCCTTGCTATCAGCTTTGTCAACTTGAGCCCCATAGTCCAGTAGTGTGAGAACAATTTCATCATGACCGCCCCATGCAGCAGCTCTGAGAGCAGTTCGGCCCTCGCTGTCACATCCATCTACATCTGCTCCTGCATCCAGCAGTAGATGGACAGCCTCAGCGTGTCCACCCCAAGCTGCAGAGCGCAACGCTGTCCATCCTTCATTGTCAACATGCTCCATCATCTGTACTGCAGTTTTTTGGTCCTGGCTCTTGGCCCATTCCAGGAGTTCAGACAACACTTTGACGTGACCCTGCCTGGAGGCTAAAGTCAGTGGCGTTTGACCCTGATGATCACTGATCAGTGGATCAGAGCCATGTGAAAGGAGAAGTTTAGCTAAATTTGCAGAACCCTCGTGGGCTGCGCTAGCAAGCAGAGTCTGTCCATCTGTAGAACCAGGCTGGTTTACAGACATGCCACTGGCAAGCAGGTCCTTTATAGACGTCTCCCTTTCAAGTGTCTGTTGCACATTAATTCCTTCTTTACCTACTCTATGCATTGCATCACTTGAGTCTGCTCCAGAAAAAAAGGTTCGAGAGACTAGTCCACTTCTCATCAGCAATTGAGCAACATCCTGACTCACTGAAACAGGAAGCTGAGCTAAGGATGTGGCAATTGCTTTACTGCAGGTGGGGTTAAGAGCACGTACACCTGCCCACAGCATCCACAGTGCCAAAAATGCAGGTTTATCTTTATGGTGCCCTGAGCAAATTAAGTGTGTGGCTAGCTGGCAAGTTTCCTCAACGTCAAGGTTAGGTCCCTGTAGAGTCAGAGATGATGCAAGCATGCTATGACCTTCTGTTCTGCTACACAGATATTTCTGTGTGCAGTACTTAACATCTGTCAGCCACTCTGTAAAGCTTGCATGAAAAATTAATTTGGTGCCTCCGGTTCCATCGATTAGGAGCGCAGAGAGGGTTTCGAGATTGTTCTCAAAGTCCTGAAGACTTAATAAGGTGTCCTGAGTCCAGACTGCCATGAATAGCTGCTGGGGTGTTAGGGGCCTCGGGGCAGCCAAGAGGGCATTGAGGAGAGGCCTTACGTAGATGAAGCGCCCTCGGGGGAACAATCTCTGGCACAGCCAAAGGTAGAGTCCGTTGAGAGTCCCGGGGATGTCCCGGATCTCTCGCAGACCCACCAGCGAAGCTGCCACACCGTCCAGAACACGCTGAAGAAAAAGAAAGCAGCCGCCACTTTTGATGTGCAGAAGATTCAGCATATCAGCGGTATCAGGGGTGAGCTGTCGACGAAGCGCTGCTTCTTCATCCAGACGACAGAGGATGTACTGCTGTACGTCACGGACTGCTGGAGGCTTCCGCAGATCATCCAGACAGAGTTTACGAAAACCTACAAACAGATAGGACAGTTGTTTGTTTGTTTGTTTTAAATCTTCAATAAAGTTTTTTATATTCCTCATGGATTCTATCTACAGTTTTTTTTTTAGGTTTTACATTTTTTCAGTCTTATGTGATGCTTTGTTTTTTTTGCTTCTTATTTTGAAAACTCTATGCCAGCTTGTTCTAGTGTAATGGTAGACCTCCAGCTAACAATTTATCTAAGTCCTGGATGATTTGGTATAAAGTTCCACTTTTAATGTGGCAAAATGGAGAATGTGCTTAGCAGGTGTAGAAATAAAACCACGTTAGCTTAGCACCTCAGGCAACACCCTAAGTAGCACCTGGTCTAAGGAGCTTGGAAAGAAAAGCGTCTGGACTTCTGGATGACTGAGAACCTTCACAGACCGAAGTAGCATCTCAATAGAAATTTTGAAAATTCTTGTTTGTTTACTGTATTGCAGTGAACAGCCAATTAAACTACTTGGTCAGTGTTTGTCAGTGCATTTTTAGATGACAAAAATAGTGATTTCACTGCACAATCATGGCCACACCCTAACCAACCCATATGTCATCTTGTGTTCACATGTAACTGATCGCATTTATTTATTTTGTAATATATTGCATAATCTTATAAGAGAAGTATGTACATACTTGAGAACATCTTGCACAGGGCCTTATTTTGGCGGCGGACCGAACAGACGAGCAGCAACCAGCTGGGCAGCAGGTGTTGACTGCAGGCTAAAAGCTCTGCAATGGAGCCACTCTTCCTAACTCCTTCCCTTGGTCCATATTCTACGTCCAGAGAGTCTATAACCATCATCAGAGTCTGGGCAGGAGGAGGAAGGTCCGACAGGGGTTCCAACACTGCTCTAAGGACATGCGAGGAAGAGGCAGACACACAGTGCAAGACATTACACTTAAGACAATGTAATAACAGCAGGATTCGTGGGTTGATAATAGAGTTGAAAAAGAAAAGTAACATTGTTGGCACTCGTTTGTGTTCGCAAAGCAGATTAGATCTTTCGCACATTGTCAGTGTGAGTCACTGGGAGTGACAGTCAGACTTTGCTTCAGGCATCTTTATTTAAAGTGTGGAGTTTAATTTTTTACTGCATTTTATGGAAGTTTTTTCATTGTTTTCCATATGTTGAATCTTCAGTAATACTGGAGTCATAATCAGTTTCATTCAGCCATTGAAAAAGAACTCAATAAAAAAAGTAAGCAAATGTCAGGCAAACTAAGCAATTCCATTTACACTTTCACAGTAATTTAGGTCAAATCCAAACTACAAGTGGGTAAACAAGAGTCAACCAGGACAACTGCTATCAGATGCTTCTGCAGTAAAATTAAAGCCGACTCTCATGTTAACCTGTTAACACAGATATCAAACTGTAATCAAGAGAACTAAACAGCAATTTAGCCCCACACCCCACACTTTCATTAAACACCGGAACAAGCTGCAAAACCATAAAACAATTACAAACTTGGCTAAAGCTAAAATAGCGGCGTCACTGCCTTTTAATCACTGCGGTCAGCACCCACACCCTGCTGTGATCTGATGGTGACTCAGGTTAATGGAACATGTGAATTTACAGCTCCACCCTGGTCTCTCTCTCTCACACACGCTATCAAACTGGCAATTCTTTTCACATAATTATTAATAATTATTATTATTATTATTATTATGGATGCACGGCAAAGACACCACTGAACTTCTTGACCCTGATGTCCAATCATAGTGGTGCAGGAGAAAAAAGAAAAAAACATTTGGAGAAGCTGCACTTCCGTGTCATGGGTGCAGGTCAGCAGCAGTATTATAGCAAAGCTTCTCACCTGAGAAAAAAGTAACACCCCTAGAGGGATCATTCAAATTTCCAAATATCGATAGTACAATACCAATATCGAATCAATGCCAGTACTGGTATTGGTATCAGATTGATACTAGCACAAGAGGATCAATACTTTGTTTCCATCCAAGTTCAGCATGTAGTCCGGTGATTTAGTCGTTATAAAATTTGTTCAGAATTTGCAAATATATGATTATTCAATTCAGTTTTCTTTTTATAGCACCAAATCACAACAACAGTTGCCTAAAGGTGCTTAAGATTCACCTCATAGGTCATGACACACTGCTCTTCAATTCAATTTTATTTATATAGCGCCAAATCACAACAAAAGTCGCCTCAAGGCGCTTCATAGATACAGAGAAAAACGCAACAATCATATGACCCCCTATGAGCAGCACTTTGGCAACAGTGGGAAGGAAAAACTCCCTTTTAACAGGAAGAAACCTCCGGCAGAACCAGGCTCAGGGAGGGGCGGGGCCATCTGCTGCGACCGGTTGGGGTCGCAGCAGATGGCCTTATACATACATAAGCTGGCTTTATAAATTTAAAGCATCAGCGCTATTATCGACAACACTACTTGGAATTACTTGGTATCCAATCGATGCCACGATGTGTAGTATTGCACAGCGCTAGTTTTCAGAAGAGCTTTACAGCTGGCAAAAATGCCTTATCCTGCAACAAACACAGGGTGTGGGTTTGCATGTGAGCTGTCATTAGTGTTAATGTCTGTGTTTAAAAATGACCACAAGGTCCAGGTACCATTAGAGGCCAAACAGGTTTTCATCTAATGGATTTAACCGTTGTTGTCTTTTTGTTTGTTTGTTTTAGAAGTAAAAAGTCAAGAGGAGAAAAACTTTAATCTCAAAATAATGTCACATATTCAACTTATATTTAAAACAAAAAACAAACAAAAAAACACTACCTCAAAAGAGTTTCACTCAGACCCCTGCTTACACTCAGGGGTCAAGAATTAATCAGCTCTGGATTCATATGTACATAATAAGGAGTGGGAGGAGAAGTTTCACCACTTTAAATATGTATAAAAAAAATTAGTCATCTCTATAACGATTATACTTTAGGCCTAATAGTTATCTCATGCATGGATGAGACACTAAAACAAACAGGATTATATGCTTGTTCTGAAACAAATGGCACCACCCCAAACAGTTCCCAAGTTTATATGATCAGTTAATGTATCTGTTATTTTGAAATTAAATTGCTTTTCGTGAGTAGGGTTTGAATTAATAAAAGGAAGCAAATCCTCAGATTTGATAGGCTGGGAGTGGCCACTGGTAGTTTTGTGAGATTGTGGCTTTATTTGATGAATCATCAAAGCTGCTTACAAAAGGTCTTTTGCAATGTCTTGAGGTCACTAATATTTCAAGACTTAGCTAACCAGATAATAGACTCGACCTTTATTATCAAGTATATTACGCAGTAAAAAGAAGAGCGACATCCTGCTCTGAGTGATGATTTCAGCGAGGTTATGACAAGCTTATCATAGCACTGCGCGCTTTTAGTTATCTGATTAAAACAACACTCTGATGTGAGGAGGAGGAAGGGTAATTCTTTCATTCAGGTGACACAGTCATTTAATATGGGTGATCTAGTTGGATAAATCCTGTAGAGACAACTGTATTTGTATTGTATACTTTTAATATATTTTCTTACACACACAGGACATTGCAGCCAATGCTATGTGCACTTTAAAGTATGGTGGCTTTACTCGAACTGATATGAAAGATGTTCAACACAATTCACTACCTATTACTGAGCTTACTTAGAAAGAGCTTCACTACAAGCCGCCCATTTGTCCTGCTGTTGACTGTCATTACTGCTGTCATGGGAAGTCCAGCGGCAGTTTGT
The DNA here is from genome assembly GCF_000239375.1 of Pundamilia nyererei. Lineage (NCBI taxonomy): Eukaryota > Metazoa > Chordata > Actinopteri > Cichliformes > Cichlidae > Pundamilia > Pundamilia nyererei. The sequence continues at coordinate 1,189,508 of NW_005187576.1, read as the reverse complement.
AGCACTTTGTCATCAGATTATGTGTCTCCCAAGAAGCTAGCATAGCCACAAGTGTCCAGTGAGGCAGTGACTGGGTGAACAGTCAGCTCGTGTGTCTGAAATGATACATTTTCCCAGCTTGGCACTTAGGTTAGCGCGAACACCAAAAAGGGCACGACCCAGTATTGAACAGTTGTTTCTATGGCTCGGATTAAAATCAATATAAGACACCAGTTTAGCGAACAGACCCAGACAGAGGGAGCACTGCACTACACACAGGCTTATTTTCCTTCTCTTTCACTGCCAATTCAAATCCACGTTTCTTCAATTTGTCCATGGGTGTCCTGACACAGTGGAGCTTCACCCGCAGCCACCTTCTCTCAAAAGAGCCCCCCCAACACAAACAGCTGCTGGCTGCGAGCCAGTCTGAGGGGAATGTGGAATTCAGCTCAGCACTTCACACCAGAGGAGAGCAAACAGAGGAGGAGTGCAGAAGCGCTCCGACTCACCGCAAAGCAAACACACCGGCAACGTGTCAAAGTCTCAGAGAGGAGAGTGACCTCGCTGACCGGTGCCGAGACGGTCACCGGGGAGCCGGAGGCATTTTTTCACCTCTTTGTCCCCCTCAATTCCCTCCCTCTCCCCTCCGTCTCTGAAAGGATGTTATGTTGTAAATAACACTGCAGCGTTCATTCACTGGAGGCCCCATTGTGTGTTGTGAATGGGCGGCATTATGAGGGGGAGACATAAATATAAGACGAGGAAGAATGGCTGCTGCACACTTTTCCTGCGACTGTCCCGGCTTCTGTTTGCCGCTCACTGCAGCTTTTACATGTACAGACTGTGAGGCAGTTAACTGCCTGCTGAGAGTCTAAACACCTGCAGAAAGCCACCTTTATTTAGACAAAAACAAAGATAACCTTTAAGCTCTGCTGGAGCATTTTCCCACAACATGAACAGCTGCTCGTGCTTTACTCTGTTTTTGTTTTGAGAGTGAGGCAGCTTCACTCTTTACATGCACATTACTTTATGACAGCAGCCTTTATTCAGCTCACTTTTTATCTACTGGATCATGGTATTTAGGGTGGTCCTCTCTCAGAAGACAGACCAGACAGCACTACTGTTTTTGAGCTCAGTGATCTTAAGTGGAGATGTGGGAAAAACTTCAGCTTCACCAAACTGCAAACAATGAAAAGGGAGCTTCGCAAAATGTGTTAACACTGGAAACCCGTGAATTCAAACCCAAGCCGAGTCCATCCAAGTAAAAAGGTCGAAGGTAAGGTGGCTTTGTGAGATGTCCACAACTAACTCTGCTAGTCCTTCCCCCAATTACAGGAGCTCATACCAACTCTGGCAACTCAGCATGTGTTTTGGAAATGACGTTTAGCTTACTACTTTAATCTTTCATGCAATAAAATGAATACAATTTCAGATTTTCTGCCACAAAACAAAAACAGTTATATAGATTTCAATGCATGGAACTGGATTCAAACAATAACAGCCCTAATCCTAGATGCTGTCAGATAACCGGATGGTCACGGATTGAATTTCATAGCTTTTGTGTTGCATAAAGTTAAGATCATCATGTTAACAAAACACAAAATGGGTCATCAGCAGGTTGACAGTAAACAGATAACATCATTGTAAATACACGATCTGTTAACAGCTACATTTAAAACTAAATACTCAAACAGGCCACTTATACAACAGCACCGAGCTGCAGTGCCAGGACTCCGTCGGCCTGTTTTCATTGATTTTGGAATCTGATAAACCGCTTTTCCCACGCACGAAGTCGGAACTTTGCTCTGGCTTTCATCACCAGCGTCATGATTTACAGACCCCCACATAAATTCTGCTGTGATGAGCTGGGCATGAGCCATACCCTTGAACGTGCACATACACGCTGAGCACCTGGATTTGTTTCAGGCAACTTTCTTTTCCCTTTCATTTAGAAGAAGTGGGAAATTTCCCACTGATGTGTTTCAACAAAACTGATCTCAAAAGATGGAAGTGCTGACTTTTTGTAGGACACCAAAACAAAGAAAAAACAAACAAACAAAATAAACATGGTACAAACCTCTTGAAGGTCTCATTAGGGTCTCTTTGACACGTGAGAGGCTCCAGGGCAGAGGATACAGATGGGCTGTTAAGGAGCTCTTCGTACCCTGGAGAGAGGAGGGGAGAGGCCCTCAGCTGTTCCACCAAGCCCAGGACAAACCTCCACAGCACTGTACTCGTCTGGTCCTCCCTCTGGCAGAAGTGGGCCGCAAGGCAACGCTGTGCCAACCCAACTGCCAGCCCTGCCTTTGAGGTGGGGGACACCACCTCGGTGCACAGAGCTGTCTTCCCGGCACCAGGTCCCCCCGTTACCAGGATCCCGGGAGCTTGCCCGGGCCCCGAGCGGGCGTCCAGGCAGCGACGCAGCTTGTCCAGGGCCCATTCCCGGCAATAAAAACGCCGGCCCTGAAGCAAGCTGGAGCTGCTGCCAAATCCACTGCTGCTCATTTGTTCCTGGGGTCCTGACATCCAGGGGACAACTTAGCACTGTGAATGTCACATCCCATACTCGGTGACTAACTCCACTCCTCTTTGTGGTACAGCTGCAGCCGGTGTGTGTGTGACAGCTCTAGGCAATAACTGGATATTTCTTTAGCTTGTCAGTTTCTGAAAGTGTTGCATCAGGCGATTATTATCGCTAGTTGTCTTTCTCCCGTAGGTCCCAAGGTGTAAGGCTGACAAAAAAAAAAAAAGGAGTCAGAAAAAGGTTAAGTCAGGAAAGGTGCACCTCTTCATTCTCTCTCAACGTCTTGATCTTTGTGTCGCCGAGTCTGAAATGCTACAGTTCACCATGCTTCTCGTGGGGGATCATGGAGCTGCTCTGTCAGATATCAAGAAAGAGGGAGAAGGAAATGAGGAATGAGTCAATGACAGCATGTTTCTCGCTGACTTAATGGCATGTATCTCACCCCCTCCCCTGTCTGAGTCGCCCTGCGTGTGCTCCAATTACAGCCACAGTTTCCCCTTTTCTCTCACTTTCTGTCCTGCTTCTTTTTTGAGAATCGACCCAAAACTGCAGCTGTAGCATGACATTTTTTTCGCTTTCCCACACCCACGATCTTTGCCTTCCCTCAACCCCCCCCTCTCTCTCGCTCTCTCTCATGCCTTCCGGTTTTTCTTGTTTTGTTTTTTTTTGTCTCCACCCTCTCTCAGTGTTTCACAGCATGTCCGGGCATGCACGGGTGAGCAAGGTAGAGGAGTGGTGAGGGGGAGGACTCATGTGATCATAAGCCACTCTACAGCTGACGGGTGGGAGGAGTTACCTGGGGTCAAGGTTCAATCGCAGGACACTCCGTCAGCTGTAGGAAAGGTATCTGCCAGACTACAGCACTAAAGTTTTGTGTCAAGAAGGTAAGTTGTGTTGCTGGCATCAAAACACGAGCCTCTTTTGTTCTGACTCACTTTGAGTTAATTAATTAGTCATAAATCATTTACTAGGCGAAAGTGCCAAACATTTTATCCTCCTTATATCATTATAAAGCGAATGTGGTTGATATTTTGACTGCTGATCTAGAGCAAAAACAGCTCACTCACTGAGAAAATATAATGACATATCCTTTGTTTTCTGTTATTTATGGGAAGCGTTTCAGCAGTAACACCAATCACAACACCGCTAATTTGACTATTCTCTTTCTGACTTCCACTTTGCTGATTAAAACCTAGTTTTTAATTAAAGTGTGATGAGGGCGCATGCAAACTGGAAAACATAAACAAATCAAACAGAGTCCTCTGAACCTTTCTGAATTATTACATGTTTAGGAGCTCACTTCTCCTACCTGTACTTTCATTAAAGAGGGGCGGCATCTTCTTCGGTCAAACACACTCTGGCATTTCCTGGACCGGCGTTACACCCTACATTTAAAACAAACAAAAAAGAGGATCAGCAAATCAAGTTTTTAGTTTCTATTTTGTGGTAGCCAATCATGATGGACAAACCGGGAGAAAAAAAAATATGCTGGAGGAACACTAACCTCTTTATTTTCTGTGCAATTAAAAGCACCTTTTGAGAGCTCCCGTATGTATGATTATGTTATCTGCCGTTTTTAAAAGCCGTCCCACAACATTCCACATTTTTTCCTGCTGTGAGGCAAACACTGAAAAGCTGAATGGTTGGGTTTTTGAGCCTATATGATACCAAGCACATGTCACACATATCCATTTTTCACATATGAGACAATGAAGAGAAGAAAAAAAAAAGCTTCTACATGCAAACTGCCAATACATACTTTAAGTTCTTCTGATTGGACAAAAATGTGTATAGTATCACGAAAAGGCAGTAAAAAGATGAGTCTGGTTCTCATGAAGATCTTTGAAGAATTCGGACAAAGAATGCAACGGGCCTCTGAGATAAACTCGGCGTGGTGACGATGTTGATGAGCGTGCACGCTGTTCTTCATTTCAAGTCAGTGACTAATCAAGCATCAGCTACAGGAAGCTGGATCTGACGGATGAGACTGTGATTTAACACTTGAAAGACCCTGCTGCTGTGCATATCATCGACAGCACGCCAGCCTGCTGACAGCGTAATTCAAAGAGCAAAGGAAGCTAAGAGCCACCAGCCGACGTTCCCAACCTGTGCAGCTTTTAGTCTGTATGCTTTCTCAGGCAAAGAATACCCTCCTATAGGTGGATGACACATATGCTGCACCGTCGGCTGACAAGTGCCAAATACTGAAAATCAACTAGAGAATGAGAGATGTGCTGTTTTAGCAGCACACTGATGACAGTAATGAGCAAACTTGGCACCAAGCAGAGAAGTTGTCTACATTCTTGTCATTACTTGTGGTTACTAACAAAGCCCTTTGGACCTGCTATGCAGCCTGAGCAGATACTGGTGCAGAACCCAAAGCTGAAGCCTTCAACAGCAAGCTGTCTAAGTAGAAGTCAAATAAAGCCAGACTCCCTACCATGCCTAATTTATTCATTTATGTATTCAGTTAGAAAAAGTTAAACATTGACGGAATCAAAAGTTATTCAGACTGTAAGGTTGGAATTATTTAGGAATACAATCAACTGTCACCACTGAAGATGACTTTTCAGGCACCAGAAGCAGACACCCAGAAAATAAGGTACCTCTAACTCCATGCTCCAATTACAGTAACCCGGTTTCTCATGCAGTGTGAACCTAAAGTGCATGTGAATGCACTGAATGAAGTTGCTAGGCAACCAGCAAAGAGGTTGCACACCATTCCATTAAGATTTTTTTCCCTTTTCTTACACCCTCTGACTCCCACAAGAAAACTGAAAAAAAATGTGTGCGTACAACTTACAGCATTTGTTTGGAAGTCTGAGCAATGTGATTATTTGCTCTGGAGCTGAAGGTTCAGCACAGAATTGAAGCAAGCTGCTGTGCTTTGTGTTATGACTAAAACGGGGCAAAGAAAAGACAGCCCAACTCTACCTGCTGTACCAGAAATTAAAAAGCGGAGTCAGACTGATCGATACTGGATTTTTGGGGTTGAGACAAACACTCATTTTATAACATTTTAACTGTACATTAAAGGAAAACCCTTAAACCAACAGTGAGGCAAACCAGTAGCTCTGTTGTGCCATTATGAGCACTTTTGAGTGTTCTCTTCCATGATGACAGGATCTACATGCACACTAGGCCTACACAAATGGCTGATTGAGTAAGATGTGATTCTAATGTTGCTGTTTACTGTTAAGCGGTGCACATACAGGATGAGACTAGAGGTTATGCAGAAAAGACAGAGCATGAAAGTGACTTAAAGAGATCACAGGTGAAATAACTGCGGTGGGGACCAAGTTAAGAGCAGAAGACTGAGTGGGAAATATGCAAGATGATCATCTGTGCAGAAGTGCCTACAACGTCCACCACAGCAACCAGCGTGCCCTTCAAAAAAAATCCACACAGAGCAAGCAATTCCCTTGATATGTGGACAAAGCTTCAGACTCAGCATCATCAAAACATCAGCTGAGGGAATCATTTTTCTCCAGAATGATTTTTCGCCCCTCCAGTAGAGTTCCAGTGGAACATTAGACTATACTGGTGCATATCGGTGCTACTATAGGGTTCACAAAAAGAGAGATGGATAAATGACATCCATTTCCCGGCAGCTGAAGGCTGTTTCCTGAAGCGGTTCTTTCCCTCCTTCCACATTTCTTAACAAAAGAAAGCAGAGTTTGCTGCAACTGTGATGCACATGCATTTACACAGCGCCTTTTTTCTGGTCGTACAAGCCACATTTTCACAAAAACTATAAATTCATGCAGTGTTTTATTCTATACACTTCAAGCACTTCGCGTGTGCATAGCCAATTTACAGTCACCAATTAATCGAACAAAAAATGTAATTTTTTCTTGAAAATGATTATTAGATCATGTTAATCAACGTCACAAGGTCATTATCTGCAAATACCTTCAGACGATTCTTTATCACCGGATCACAAATTCCCACAATTACCCGGCGTGCACGGCACACAGCAGATCAGCAGCTGCAAGCACTCTGGACGCGTTTGTCTCGCTGCTGGAATCCACAGGTTGTCAGCGTGCCTGCTCCCACACCAAATGCTGGACGATTCTCCCACAGGTGTGACCAAAGATATCCCGTGATAATGTGTCAAACTGCTTCATTAGGCGTCGCCATTCAAAATATGAGCGCAAATCTGTTCGCGGAAAGGCTGTTTTTAGTCAAAGCTCACAGAGAAAAAAAAAATCTCCCTCCTGTGCAGCAGGACACCGCATCTGACTTGTAAATGCACACAGCGTGATCTTACCTGCCACGAACGCTGCTCTTCTCCGTCTGCCGCTCAGAGGCTCACACTCCCACAGCCCCACAGCACTTCACCGGATTTTAATCACGTGTCTCCAACAATTCTTCATACCATCACCTTAAAGGTGAACTTAATCCTACTGGGAGTTACATTTAAAGGACAGTCATTCCTTCCTTACTCCTTAAACAGTGTGTTTTGAGGGCACACATTTAGACTGGACAACAGATTTTACTACTTATGCTAAATATAGTTAAGAGAAATAAAAGAAATCTAAAGATAAAGCAAAGAAAGCGTAAACCGTCGAATTTGATTGCTTATTTTATTTTATTTTATTTTGCTGAAACTGCACATTCACTGACAATAATAGAAACTGGGCCTTTGATTTTAAAAAACATCTTTCTTGCAATAAGAGGAGCTGGTTTTTAAAGTGACCTGTGAGTGACGTGTTTGCACCAAAGCAAACAGACTCTGCTTTAAGCCACGAGATCCGGTAAACGGTCCCATAATCACAGTTGAACTCACAGTGAGATGAGAAGTGACCTTGTTAGCCGATTGTTCACATTCTAACATATACGTATAATAAATTAAATACCAAAAATCATTTTCAAAAAAAGATTTAGCAAGTTTGCAAAATGAAATATAATGCACATAATTATGTTTAAACATAGAGTCCACACACATATAGATAAAATATGTGAAAGAGCTATGAAAAAGACACCAAAGACTTATTCAGTAAAAATGCATCATCATCATTGTTGTTGTTGTTGTTATTGGTGGTGTTGTATGTGACCTCCTAATTTGAATTCACTTCAGGACTGTAAAGAAGAAATATTTTTATCCCTTTCATTCCTGTTGCGCAGAAGTCAGTCACTGAGTTCTACTGACCCCTGGTGGCTATTTGTTGTAATTACATGATGACAACACAGCGTCACCATGACACCGTTTGTTATCTCGTCTTCGAAATTTAGAATTCAGAATTCCTTTATCGTCATCGACTAATAAAATTAAATTTAATTGTGTCCACTACCTCGAAAGGAACACACTCACTCACTCACTCACAGAAACTGGTTCGCACACAGTTCCAATCAGGTAAGCTTAAATGACGTTAAAATGGGATGGAGCAACGCTTTGTGTGAGTGTTAGTACTCTTACAAAATATTACATTTGTCTGAGAAAGTCTTACAATAGAATAATAAATGAAAAATGTGTGTTGCAGATTGTGTACAGACCAAACAGTCGTGTTTTGGATGACTGTGTTGAATGCTGAGCTGTAATCCACACAAAAAATAGACACGCGTTTGTTCCTTGCTGTCTGGGTGGTGCTAAAGAGCATGGAGGGTGATGCAAATGATATCATCAGTTTTGTATAACTACTGATGTGAGTCCACAGTAGGTTGGAGAGAATCCATAAAGTCTCTGAGGACCAGTCCCTCCAGACATTTCATGATTTTTGCTGTTTGAGCAACTGGCATGTTGTCGCCAAACATGTTATCACAGACTGTTTGAGAACAACACTAGTGGATGTCTTACAGGAGGTGTGGACAGTGCATTCATTCATTATGAATTCCTCATCCTGGAACAGCACCTGGGCCACCTGCTTTCCCTACATTCATATTACAGAGTGTGCTGGCATCCGCAATCTGTATGAGGCAGCTGGCCAACCTGCGGTAAATAAGCCAAGCCATGGTTAGTAACAACAGTTGGGTTTGCTTTCTTAAAAGTATCATCACATTGGTTAGAGTCACATGACCAAAAATAAGGGCTGCTGAATGAGTGAATGACTTGGCAAAATTAAAAGTGCTTATTTGGTTAACTGGTGTGTGAATGTTGCCCGTTTCTCCGTGTTAGCCCTGTGATGGCCTGGTAATGTCTTTACTGTGTACTGATATTTTCCCTGTTTATATATGACAATATTAGCCTATCCTTTTACATTTTATTCTGCAGTGGTCTGACTTCTTATGTGATGTAGGAAATTGACAGCTGCCCCTCAGCAGTGCATTTGTTCATTGTATTGAACCAGCATTAATTTCAATCACATAAGGATGAAAAAAAAAAAGATGGAGAACTTTGATAAGAAATAAACCACATATGAGTTGAATTAAGGAGGAACTTTGTTTACTGCCTACCACAGAGCTCCTGCTCAAAAGACTGACATACTCACTGGTCATACTGGAGTCTACTTTGGATTATTTCTTTTCTGTGGCTGTTCTGAATATGGTGTGCCACAAGGTGCTGTTTTGGGGCCTTTGCGATTTCTGTTATATAGGTTCTTCTTCAGCAAATTTTTAACTACGTTTCTTATCACTGCTACCCAGATGACATTCAGTGAGATATCACTTTTAAGCCACAATCATATGACCCCTTATGAGCAAGCACTTTGGCGACAGCAGGAAGGAAAATCTTCCCTTTAACAGGTGGAAACCTCCAGCAGAACCAGGCTCAGGGAGGGCGCGGCCATCTTCCATGACTGTTTGGGTGTAAGTGAATGAGACAGGACAAAGACATACTGTGAAAGAGAGCCAGAGATTAATAATAACAAATAATTAAATACAAGTGTATAAACACACTGGCTCCCTATTAACTTCAGTGTCACTTTTCTTTGCTAGAAAGCAGCAAAAAAACTTCTTTGTCAACTGTAATGACTTTGTCTTCTTTTTTTTTTTTTTTAGCATTTTGGTTTGGAATCATGTTATGATATTTGTCTTATAATATAAATCCTGTGTGATATTTTACAGTGCACAAGTGTACTTCAAATGCATACTCCAAATGCGCCGTCGATTTCCCCAAATATCAAGCGTGGTCTGGTGGACACATCGTGGTCCCATATATCCCATAATTCATAGCGTGGCGGTGGGTGTGGATAATTTTGCTGCAAAATACGGCAGAAGGGAGCAGCCGAAGAGGTTTTTTTTTTTCTCCAAACTTTATTGAACTTATAAAGCAGAAATCCACTTGGCAAAGCAGCAGCTCGGTACTCTGTAAATAAAAGGCAGGAGATGACTTACGCTGGACAGTAAAACACAGAAATATTCCTCAACTGTATCGTTTTCATTACCTGTCCACAAGTTTGCGTCACACCTTAATAAATGTGGGTCAGTGGCGGTGAAGTGAAGGAACGCAATGTTTCCTACCTACAAGGGTGCAAATAACTGTAAATCTCTGCCAACGGCCAGAGCTCAAGTGGTACATTTAGTGTAACATACCGTTCTAACAGAAGTTTAGGGGGACCCGCATCAAGCTTTCATTGAAAGAAATTTAAAAACGCCAACTTGGACCAAGCACTCGCAGCTTCAGGTTTGCTGAGGAATGCCTAATTGCCCACACCTGAGCTTATGAAAGGAGCAAAGACCAGCTCCGCCCACCAGGGGCGGTTCCCAGACTCAGGTCTCACCTGTCACACTAAATATATGTGAAATGAGAACTTGTAAAGGTACTCACCTGTCCCGGTTGCTTCTTGCAGGATGTGGAGCAAAAGAGTGAAAGTGGCTCAATCACCTGCTTAAGAGCTCCTGGAGCAGTTTAGTGTGCCAGGTTAGGGAGTATGGTTAAAGAGGGTTTTAATTTAGATAAAAATGGGTGAAGCTTATGTTATTGGTTTGTTTATAGTACGTGTTGGAAATATGTATATGTTTGTGATGTGCTTTAATGTTATTGTATGTTTGTTTGTGTGGAGGGTTATGTTTTCATGTTGGTTACTTGCTCACCTGAAAAGGTAGAGTATAAAAGGAAGTCATTTTGTTTAGTTAGTGGGGGTTTTTTTGTGCTGTTAACATGTGCCTTCTTTAATAAAATGCCAATGCATGGATGTATTTTACTCCAGTCTCGCGTCATGTTATTAGACAGAACCTATGACCGCCGGCCAAAACTGACAACAACGAAAAACACTAAACCTGAAAAACAAAACAAACCATTCCTCGGGATTCCCATATGCTTGTTTGGCATTCACCTAGGGACCATTTTTGATCCGAGGACACCACAAGGGTTACATAAAGCAGAACCCAAAAAGTCTAAATGCATAAACAATGGGTCACAGACCCACGACAATGACATCTTGTTTAAATTCAAATGTACAAAACAGGTTACACACTACGTAATGGATTGCTCAACAATGACACTGCAGACGGAAAACACATTCAGGGCCAGTATTTGTCAGCTTCACTACAACAACAATCTTTGTGCCAAAGATAGACTAGTGATGCAACGGGGCTTCTGTATGTGGAAAGAATTTTCTCCAAACAGAACAACAACAATATGTCCTCATGAGCAAATACGCAGCACTGTGCCACTGCTTTGTAACAGATGAGTCAGAGGTCTTCATTTAGAAGCGAATGCAATATTTAGCTAGTGTCAGTGTCAGTGGCAACATAAAGGTTTTACCCATTTAACACGCTGTAAAAGTGCAATAACTTAAAGGATTACATTTAAACATGAAACCTTGGTTTATTGTTTAAGAGTATTTCCAATGGAAATTATAAGTCAGCATAATAGTAATGAACATTCACTTACTACATAAAGTAAGTGAATGTTCTGCCATAGAACCTGCCATAGAACCTGCCTGTTCTATGGCAGGTTCTATGCTGCCATAGAACAGGCAGCATAGAACCTGCCCGTTCTATGCTTGGTTTTTGCTGTTGAATTGTGTCGTGCACTTTAGACTTCACTGAACCAGTGCGGCCTTTTGAGTCAGAAATACATTTTTTAAAACCAAGTGTAACATAATAATGTAGCAATTTACCCCCATACAGAAACAAAGACAAGGAGGGTATGAGTCCACCTTATTCCTCACCTAACAACATATTTAACATATAGTACATGGGGTACTAACTTGAGCCAAGAATAATTTTACTGTGACAAGTAATCATAGTAATCATAATATATATAGCACTCCCAAATGACCAAGCTCCTTACTCTGCCTCTAAAGGAGAGGCCAAACATGCTTCAGAGGAAGCACATTTCTCCTTGTATCACAATCTCATCTCTCCTTACACCACCCAGAGAGCATGAGGGGCAGAACGTAGATCAACCTATAAATTGACAGCTTCAGGGTCAGCTCTCTCGTCACCCCATTACTGCAGATGCCACATCGATCCCTCAGTTTCCTGCTCCACTCTCCCGTCACTCATGAACAAGACCCTGAGATATTTAAAGTCCTCCACTAGTGTTGTGCGATAGCAAATTTTGGTATCGATCTCATACCAGTTAAAAAAAGTGCCAGTATTGCTGATACTTGTGCTGATACTTGTTTCCCTATCTCACTTAGCTGCTGGCAGTATGAACCAATCTCTCACTATGGTTGTGCAGGGACCAGAAACAACTAAAACCAACTAACACTAAACACACTACTGGGTGCACATATTGCACCTAGTTTGCCTCGTGCAATGTTCAGGGCACGCTGGCATGTGACAGGAGGAGCATACAGTTTCCACCCCCTCTCTGTGATCCAGGAGCAAAGGTAACACCTTTTTCAAGTAGATCTCCCTGCTGAGCACTGGACCGTCAGCAGGTGGAGTTTTACTCACTCCTGGGAGGTGCAGCTCAGAATAAGACTTGTTAGTAGCAGTTTTAGGTCTCCTTTTCATGTGTTGCATGAGCAAGGCGCAATCCACTCCAGCAATGTCTCCAACATCAAGTCTGAGAAGATCCCCATCAGCATGATGAAGGCAGTAATAGTAAAATAATGCTATGTCTCAATCTTTACAACCTTTACATCTAATATGCTTTTTATGGTCTGAATAAAATATCGGCTTGTTTGCATTTTACACAGCAAGTCAGCTTTTTTAGAGTTGGGTTTGTGGCTATTCTGCAAATATAAACAGACAAAGAAACACTCTGAATGGAACCCACTTGATTTAGATTAACTTTTATTTTGTATTGTTTCTGTGAAATGCCTTAGACTGGGAAGTTCTTTTGATATTAAAACTGTATTTTGTATTTGTATATTGGCCAGTCTGTGGCAGCAGCTGTGCAGAAATTTAAACAGCTCGCTTAACTTTCTCTCTATCTCTCCACACTATTCCACGTCTGCTCCCACTGATTTCCTTAATTCCCTCCCTAATACTAATCATTTCCCTCCTCCGCCTCTATGACAGCCACTCATCTCTTTGCCGTTAGCAAATTGAATCTTTCCACTCTCTTTACAGATTTATATGTCAGTGTTTTCCTGTTATTTTCCCTCAAAGACTTAAAACATTTAAATTGAGAGCTGTTATTGTTTCCCATGTTGGCATGGTATCCATTAGTGTGAGAAGAAGATGTGTTTATAATACAGAAATGCACAGAAAAAAATCAGTGTAATATATATGTGTAGAAAAGAGCTGCAAAAACCTTTTACCTTAACAGAAAATGAAAGTTTTTTATTTTTTTATTTATTTATTTTTTTTTACCTCTAGCTTTTATTAATGGATATGGCTGTGATAGTGACAAAGAACCTCACAAACAGAATGAGTGCCTAATTGCGTACTTTAAACAAATGATTGACAAGGCCTTAACCTTGACTGAGGCATACAATGCTCCAAGTCTGTCACGTTGTGCACGTAGTACAAAGCAAATGTTTGCAAGCTGATTTTCAATAAAAATCAGCGCTGTCTTCCTCTGTATTGCTGACATGATGGAAGTTCACTGTAGAATACGTGTTGCACAGCATGTTTGAGGTTTGTGCTCTTTCGCCCTCAGATTAAAGAGATAAACAAGAAAAACAAGAACTGAAAATGATCATTCATTTGATGTTTAGGCACACAGCTTCAAACCAATCAAAACAGTGGATGGATTCATTTGAGTTTTTTAATGAATCATTTGAGTATTTTACATTGTAAAAACACTTCAAATTATAAGGCTTCAAAATTTAATTGACATTCAAATGATTGATTGAAGTAATTGAGAGTTTCTATTTGCGGGATATGTGATCGACTAAAGATCATAACAGGGAAACAAAATGAACTCTGTCAGCAAGTGATTAAAGGTAGTTGGTCTTAAATTCAAATTTTGAAAAGTTAAACGGGCAAAACCTTTGTTAGAATTAGAGTTTACAAATCCTGCAAATGTGCAGAAAGTTATTTACATGGAAAATAACAAGAAAAAAAGCAAGTTAGGAATAAACGCCAAGATGAAGGCAAACAGCTTTCCTTTTCAGTGATCAACAGAATATTTCAGCATATTCAAACCCCTGGTATCTCATAAATAATTTTTTAAAACGACAATAACATTAATATTTATGATATTGTTTGGGTTTTACATATGTACCAGATGTCTCCCTAGACTGATATAAATGTTGTTCTGGCTGAGCCAGAATTCTAATGAAAGAGGATCAGATTAAAGGAGATTCTCCAATCAGACTCTAAGAGGATGTTTTTTGTTTGTTTTTTACTCCTTAAGTGTAGGGATTGTGTATCTGGTGTATTTGTGATATTTCTGTTGATGACTAAACTCGACTGCGCTCGGATCATCGGCCTTTATTCTTATTGACATTCCTAAACAAATAGAAGATGTGGGATGACAAAGCTTATCTTTGCGTGTGAGGGCCACACATAGGCCCACAAGTTCAGGTTTCTGAGGTGATGTGTGCATCTAGGTTACGGTACTTTTTAATTCTCATCATACTGATTGGAATCCATGCAAACCCAAGCAATATATCACACAAGTGATTTTTTTTTCTATCATTCAAATTTTTTTAATAACAGGCAAGAGGTCTGCATTGTCTGTGTGTCTATTTGAGAAGCATCTTAGACAGGCAGAGTTTCTCAGAAGCAAAGGTGGGCAGAGGTTCAAAGACTTGCAAAGCACTGCATTTCAAACCTGTTGCACAATTTCAGAAAAAATATCTTTCACCTTAAAATTGCAAAGACTTTGAATGTGTCTTCATCTGCAATACATAATATCAAAGATTGAGAGAGTCTAGAGATCTCTCTGCATGAGGGACAAGGCCAAATTTTGGAGCATCATGAAATGAAAAACATAACAAAGAAGGATCTGAAAATGTTAAGCAGCTAGAGTCCTGTAAGGACAGAAAAAGGGGACAACTATCTCCCAAAAGTCCAGCAGCTGGTATCCTTAGTTCCCAGATGTTCCCTGGAGTGCTGACAACAGAAGAGGTTTTGCTACTTTGTGGTACATTCAAGTTCTTCAGATTCTGTCATATTCATTTTAAAGATTGAAGGTATTTTCTATAAATAAAATATGGCTTTATGAGATTTGTAAACCATTGCATTCTGTTTTTCTGTTTACATTTGACACATCCTTGCAGTTTTGGGGTTTGTGTTTGGCAGTTTAGCTCTTTTCTTGTGCACTACTTTCCTCCCATTTGCATACATGATAAGAGAAAGCAGCAACAAGAAACCAATGCAAACAGAGCATGGATGCATGATGACAGATGTGCCACTGAAGAACAGCAGGAAAGGAGGAGCGAAAGCATAAGTGGGTTGCAAAGTGGCTGGCAGTTCTCAGAAATGTGCCAATTGGATGTACAGAAGGACATCAGCAGAGCAGTCAGTTGATGAGGGCTGCCCCTGAGATAAGCTGATCTGCCACGGCTTGACTTGTAGATGCAATGAAACAATGTTCACAGACAAGTTTGTCAGTCATCGTTGGAATTTAACTGCGCAGAGTGAGTTTCACACACCTGTCTCCTGTCACCTTTTCAGCACTGAATAACACAGACTCAGAACAGAAGTCTGATAAAACTGTGTGTAAAACTCTTTAGCTAAAAAAAAGTTAAAGAACACCAAAGCGTTCACGGTCATGGTTTATGGAAACTTTGCATCCTCTTCTCTCTTCTCACTTCAAACCTGAAAATTTTCCATCACATGAAAAACAAACAAACAGCACTCCTGCAGTAGAAAAAAAAATCAGCATTACTAACATTTCATAACCTTAAATTAGGTTTTGTTTATACATCATTTAAACACCATAATGCACATTTGAAAAAGTATAACATCATATACAATGAGACTGATATTATCTTCCTTTTTAAAAATCATACGGGGACTTCTTTGGCAGCATTTATTGACTTCATCTCCCATGAGCTTTAGTGAATCTTTTGTTTGTGCATTTAATAGCATATTTGCAACAAATAGGAAGCACAGGACAAGTTATTAAAAATGGAATAGAAGGCAGCACGTACATAGAGCCCACACAAAGGGAACAATTTTTACTGATAAGTATTACCTACACTGAGGCCATCCTACTTCTTCTGTTAATGTTCACTTTACAAACATTATACAACACTTAGTCCAAGGATTGTGAAACACTGCAGTCAGCAGTTTTTGTTTAATTTAGTGGGGGTAGTGGGTTAGTAACCTCTCAGGTAGCTGGACCTGGTCTGGCCTGCAGATCCAGCTCAGGCAGACTTCTGGAATATTCTGAAAAGATATTTGTTGCATGTGATGAGTAAAGTGGTTCAGTTATGCACATCAATAAATAGACATGCTTTTGTACACTTTTTGTCACATCAAATGATCTACAGGTATCAACGAGCCTTTCTCTGGAAAACAGTAATCTTGCATAAATATTACATTAGGTATGCACTGGTGTGCATGTAGGTTTTAATGCTGTGGAATATTCACCCACATTCATATTCTCAAAAGTGATGATTGCACAAGTCTGCTTTTTATTCAGTGCTGTAGCATGATGACATAAGATATATACGTGATTAGACTTCTGTGCCCAAAAAATAAAAGGGGTAACCCATCAAATTCTATGAATCTCTGTTGCACCAGGACTTTTCCTGGTAGGTGGTTTGAACAAAGACAAGTCAGAGGTGGAGGTCTGTGGGGGCACAGCTCTGGGGGCTCATCAAATATTGTGGGCGTCTTTTGATAAAGCTACTGGTTGTGCACATTGTCCCCTCTTCCTCTGGTACCCAGTGTGATGTGACCTTTTAAACTGGGCTACAGTATAAAAGAACGCAGCAGCAGTTGCAGGGGTACCTTTGGCTCAGCTCTCCAGGCCTATCTGGTCTCAGAGGAATCCTCATCATGAAGCTGCTTTCCTGCATCCTGTTGCTTACCCTAGCCCTGGGATGGGCTCACTCGTAAGTGGACTTGTACTTCTAATGAAGAGATAAAACCCAGACAGTTTGAATGCTTTTTAATGCCACTTGTTTAATTTTTTTCATTAAAACTCAATACTAACGTAGTGAGTTACAGGGGACATCATGTTGTGTCTTTGCTGCATATCTAAAATGTTTCCAGATAACTTTTTTTGTTGTTTGTGCTAAATGCAGACATGATTACAGATCTAAAGCAACACTTTAATTTAGCTAAAGTCACTTTTTATACTTCCTGAGTTAAGCAGCGTTGATACAGGAAAAAACAAGACAAGAAATTATGATAATAAAAGCATTGTAGTGATATTTTCGTAAGTATGCTACACCAATTTGAATTGTTTTAACCCCACATGATCTCATTATTTTCTCTGGGTATCACACAACATGACATTGTGGCTTCATACAGTATAGCTTGAGTAAAAAACTAGATGAAGACTGAAAACTCCTCTCACGTGCGTTTTCCCTTTAACAATTTTGTAAAACTAAAAGTCCGAGCCTAAGTTTTGAGTGAAATTGCTTAAAGTGATAACATGCCTTTTCTCTGCTGGTAAAACCAGGCAAGGAGGAGGTCATCCACCACATGAACATGATTGTGAGTTGAAAGATTTTATTCTTTTAAATTCACAGACATTTCTCAACACAACTGCTGTCATGTTCTATATTATGAGCCTTCTTCTCACTTTCACCTGATATTCTGCAGATGACCTTGACCGCTGTAAAGGACTTGAGATGGATGCTGTTGCAGTGAATGAAGAGGGAATCCCATACTTTTTCAAGGGTAAGAATCTATAGAGGAGTCATGAGCAGGCATTTTGACACTGAGCGATCGTGGCTCAAGAGTTGGCAGTTTGCCTTGTAATCGCAAGGTTGCCGGTTCGAGTTCCGACAGTCTCGGTCGTTGTGTCCTTGGGCAAGACTCTTCACCCGTTACTTACTGGTGGCACCAGTGTCCGGCAGCCTCGCCTCTGTCAGTGCGCCCCAGGGTGGCTGTGGCTACAATGTAGCTGCCATCACCAGTGTGTGAATGACTGGATGTGTAAAGTGCTTTGGGGTCCTTAGGGACTAAGTAAAGCGCTATACAAATACAAGCCATTTACTGCATGAGGGAAAGTTATGACCTGGGAATATGTCATACTTTTAAAATGTGTTTGATCATCATAGAGCTCTAATGGAGTATGAACTGCAGCATGCATAAAAAGTGTGATTGGCTCTATTTAATGACTGTGTCCCGTATATGTTCTGTCAGGTGACCATTTATACAAGGGCTTCCACGGCCTTGCCGAGCTCTCCAATGAGAGTTTCGCTGAGTTGGACGACCATCATCACCTGGGCCATGTGGACGCTGCTTTCCACATGCACTTTGAAGACAACCCCGACGACCACGACCGCATGTTCTTCTTCTTGGTATGGCTTTTTATTGTGTTATTGATCATAACAGAGTTTGGCAACAGGCAAACATCCAGAGAAGGAAACAGTTTAAATAACCCAATAGGAATTACAACACAAAGCAAGATGGATAGCAAGACTAGAGTGGAGAGAGGGAGACAACAGCTGTCCTTGCAGTTGAGCTGGTAGAATAGTGTGACTAGAAAACAGGTATGATGTAGGCCAGTGGCTTTCAAACATTTTGTGTGCAAAGCACACCTGCACTCATATCTGTGCAAAATAGTCTCCATCATGCCATCTGACATGTCTGGACTGGTGTGCACCACAAATACCTTTCTCAGTTTCTTTTTGCATTCTCATGAGCAATTATAGCTGTTCAAGTGTGATGATGATTAAAATTTATCAACATTCCACAACTGCCCAAACTTGGGGTTGAAAACTGCTGTAAATGTGAAGCCTTTACAAAATAAATTTGGTCTGCATTACTGCTTTCTGAAAGCGATACAAAGTGAGATTCTCCTGATTTGACTGCAAAAGCCTAACAACTTGTTAAAGCCTTCAGCTGATCCAAAATGCTGCAGCAAGAGTACTGACAGGGACTAGAAAGAGAGAGCATATTTCTCCTGTTTTGGCTTCCCTTCATTGG
>NW_005187576.1:1133159-1170018 GCF_000239375.1 Pundamilia nyererei | reverse complement strand
AATTGAATTGAATTGAATTGAATTGAATTGAATTGAATTGAATTGAATTGAATTGAATTGAATTGAATTGAATTGAATTGAATTGAATTGAATTGAATTGTCAGTTGAATCTTACTTGTGTTTTTTTTTAACATAGGACAACAAGGTGTTCAGCTTTTACAAGCACAAGCTGGAGGCTGGCTACCCCAAGGATATCTCTGAAGTCTTCCCTGGAATCCCCAACGATCTGGATGCTGCTGTGGAATGTCCTCACCCAGAGTGCGCCAACGACTCCGTTATCTTCTTCAAAGGTAAATAAAAGTTTTCACTGACTGTGAGAAAACTGTGGTTATTATTCCTATGAGACCAAGAACATTTTTCACTATTTCCAAAAAAAAAAAGCTACCCGAGGAAAAACTTTAAAACACGCGTCTTTTTTTCCCCTGAAGGGGACGAAATCTACCACTACGATCTTAAAAGCAAGGCTGTAGAAGAGAAAGAGTTCAAGTCCATGCCAAACTGCACATCGGCTTTCCGCTTCATGGAGCACTACTATTGCTTCCACGGGCACATGTTCTCCAAATTTGATCCAAAGACCGGCGAAGTGCACGGCAAATACCCCAAAGAGGCCCGCGACTACTTCATGAGATGCTCCAAGTTCAGTAAGTTAAAAAGCAAAGTGAGCAATGTGATCAGATATGACTTCAAATTTGACACAGCTGTAGATTTAAATACCGTTTCTGTGCTGTCGATGTTCCGGGACTGTAATTTTCTAGACCAAAGTTATGTTTTGTATTTTTAACAAAAATACACTTTTTTTGTTGTTGTTATTTATTTATTTTTGTTCAGGTCCTGACAGCGACCATGTGGAGAGAGAGCGATGCAGCCGTGTTCACCTGGATGCCATCACATCAGACGACGCTGGAAACATTTATGCCTTCAGAGGTGAGATCTGACATCAGAACACATCATATACATTTATATGTTGTTCCAACATCTAAATCACTGTACTGAAGTGACGGCATTATGATCAGGGCTGGGTCTGAGGTTTGGCTGTACACCCAGCGTTCATCAGAGCTTGATTTATTCTCTTATGTCACAGGCCACCATTACCTCCGTAAAGATGACAATGACACACTGACCTCTGACACCATCGAGAATGATTTCAAGGAGCTGCACAGTGAGGTGGACGCTGCTTTCTCTTATGAAAATCACCTTTACTTGATCAAGGTAAAGCACCTGGAAGCACATTTCTGATCCTGTCATTAACTCTGCACACCATATTTACCATGTTTTCTGTTTCTCTTTTCTCCCAAGAATAACAATTTGTATGTTTACCGAGTCGGTGAGCCCCACATCCACCTCGATGGTTACCCCAAACCTGTGACGGAGGAGCTGGGCATTGAGGGTCCCATTGATGCTGCATTCGTCTGTGAGGACCATCACATTGCTCACATTATCAAAGGTATAAACACAGGCAGAAATACAGAAAGCAAGTATTGATTATCCCTGTATCACTTCTAGGACTGCTTTGAACTACATGATGTAGTTACATCATGTAGTGTTATTTGATCACTTAGATGACACAATGAGTCATTTAGCACTTACTTGAAAATGGTCACAATTATATTTACAAAGAACTAAGACTTTTAGATAGATATCTTACCATATCGTTCTGCCTTTTTTCCATCAGGTAATCAGATGCATGATGTGGAACTGAAAGTCACCCCACGTAAGGCAGGAAACGAGCGTCCAATCGGACCCTTCAAGAGAGTCGATACTGCCATGTGCGGTCCCGGAGGAGTTAAGGTGATCATAGGAAATCACTTCTACCACTTTGATAGCACCAAACTGCTTTCTACTGCCAGGTCCCTGCCTGAGCAGCACAAAGTGTCTCTGGAGCTGTTTGGCTGTGATCACTAGGACTGAATGGGTTGTGCAGGACATCGCATACAACACAGTGAAATATGGAGAAACAAAAGCACCAACGACTTCAGACAAGAGGCGCCACATGACAAGTTGCTAAGCTTTTGACTAAGAGCACTTACAGCTGATGCAGTATTTCATACCCATTGTTTCCCTTCCATGTCTTAGTAGTAGCCTTCTTTAATTCATTTAGAGGGTTGTTACTTTTCATGCTAAAGCTCTGTGGTCCTCCACGCAAAGTGTGCTACCAAGAAGGCAGATGTTTTTCTGTGATTCGTTTTGTACAGTGCTGTTGTGAATAAAGCAAAGTGGCAACAACCAAGAAGGTGAAACAGTGATGATTTATTTCTGTGATGTGTTAATAAGTTTCCAGGATGCTTCTCGGGCAGGTCCACGTACTCTGATCTGCAACACTTGCAAGGATAGAGAGTTTTTCCTACATAGTTCACTTTCTGAATATCCAAGAAAGAAAATACTTTCTGTACAGTACAAACAAACAACACATATACCATGAATATGAGTAGACTATACCTGTAGCATTTAAAAAGAAATTACATGTTATTTATAACATGTAACTGCATTTTCTTTTATAACTTACAACAGTACATTTTAACTAGACTTTTTTCAAGTGGGCCTATGCTGATTGATTGCAATGGAGTGGCAACCTGTCTGGAGTGCATCCTGCTCCTGCCCTATAGACAGGTGGCATAGACTCAGTGATAAGGGGCTGAGAAAGAAGTCTAAAGATAATATTTATTAGTGCTTTTATACATCTGAGAAGCTGTTTTGCGAACAGTTTTTCCAGAGGAAAAACAAGGAGACTTTCCGACCTTTTACCAGCAGAGGGCAGAAGAGTTCCACTTGGTTGATCTGCTTTATGACAATAGAATGAGTACAATACTTCTGTCTTTGCCTTTTCTGTAACTCTGCTTTTGTTTCTTGCAAACAGAGCAGTACAGATAAGTCAGAGCAGGTGTTAAATCATCTTATTCCTGTGAGGCACACATAGATGAGATGTGAATTATCCACAGGAAGCTTTGGTGTTCCTGTGCTTGTGAATTCCCACGAACCAGCTGCAGCTGGAAAAAAAACACAACATTTGGTTGACAGAAACCTGATGTTTTCTACCTGGTGAATAAACAGTGAGCAGTAAAAATATTCAGTGCATGTCTTTGCGAAATGGTAAGAACTAAATTCCTTTAACTTTCAAGTATCTGCAACTGGTTCCATTTTACAGTGTTCAATGCCCCGACACCAAATCTGCCAGGATTTCTTCAGATCTGTTCAATTTAAAATATAAACAAAGACTCGAGTTTTTCAAATATGTGAATGCTGACCTATTTAAAAAAACAACTAAAACTTTTGTAAACACATATACTTTTAGTACATTTGTCTTGTGATATACTATCAAAGCTGTGTGGCTGCATACTATTATCACATATTATTATTATGGAAGTAGCAGCAGTTCACATGTACACCTCAGGGCCCCGCACAAGACTAAAATGTTATAATATGTTAGAGCAAAACCTAATTATTCATTTTAAGTAACTGTGCACATTCAGCAGCGAAACCCCCCCAGAAAAGGTCTACGGTACGTCTCCGTTGATAGTGACCCTCATTGTAGGCATCACAATATGTCACATGTCACATTTGAAAAAAAGGTTCTTCCAAGTCATAATAGTCAAGTGACAAAAAACACACTATAAAAAAAAACTTTATTTACATTTTTTCCAAAAAAATTACTTTTTGCTTGCCTCCAAAACATCTGAGTTCAAGGTTAGTGTGGAGCTGTCACTGATGAGAATCAGGAATGACATCAAGGCATCACAGTGACTTGTGATTATTTTGGGAATTTACTAATATCAGTCTTCAGTTTGCTTTTTCTTTAAAAGCTATCATATGTATCAGCCCCACATTAAAAAGTGAGGCATATCTTTTTACATGTGATGGCCACATTTTGAACGCTGAGTTTCTTACTCGGTATAGCAGAGTGTCTGCCAGTGGGTGGCCTGTCACCAGTGTCATATCCACTTTACCCTGGCAATCCACCGCTGCAATGTGTGCAGACATATCATGACATCAGTGTTGAAGATGGCAGCAAAGACAGGCTGCAACAAGCAACATCCCATGTATAAGACTCATGTAAGCTATCATCCTAGCAAATATTGCTCTTACTCTGCAAATCACATAAAATAGCATCAACAACACTTTACTGATTAAACAGGACATAGAGCTAAAGTTAGAGTGTGACCCATGAATTATTTATACATACACTTAGAAGTTTGGTGTTGCTTCTTCCGTCCTTAATGACCTGTGCATCACACACCTCTAAACTGAGGCAATGGGATGATGTCAGGTTCATGACTGGGGTTGGAGTCTCTGATAACAGCATGCTTCATCGGATCACACAATCCCTTACTTCACCCCACCGGCTGCTGCGATGACAATGGAGAGAGAAACACTGGAGCCCTTCAGTGGCTGTGATATGATGCCACAGTGGGCTACAGAGGCAGCCAGCCCAAGAACACACATAAATCAAATCTGGTGTAATGTGTCTAATGAGAGGAACTCTGTTTGACAGGGAAACTGTAAGGTCAGTGCTTTCATTCACTAGTCTGCAATTAGATCATAGTATTGCATCTAATCATAAGCAGGCAATGCAGATACAGGGCAGGAAATAGTGCAGTGACGGCATGTGGACTCAAGTGGATAACACCTGATCATATATATGTGGAAACTGTCTGTTCCCGTAAATAATGTGCATCTTGAGGATGTATTTTTTAATTTCTGTATGTCAGCAGGTTCATTGTCAGCAAGTTTGCAATAGGTTATCATATCCTCTCAGTTGCTCTGTGTATTTCCCTGCTCAACACAAATCTTTAGCTACAGCTTTGCAGAATCTTTGTGTTTACTACTCACAAATTGCATTTCAAGCATTTGTCTTCCAACTAATTTTTCAAATGCACTATTCCTTCAAAGTTTTCATGGTAGATCTGCATACTGGGAAATATACTTGTAATTACACACTCTGCTCTCTCTCATTTGTGTAAAATGTGTCCTTGACAAAAATGACCTTAGAGATTAAAGTCATAACCTACTCATAATAACCTATTTTAACCCAAATAATGATCTTCTACTAAACCTAAAAGTATTTTTGATGTAGGCTTCCTCTGCTCACAGGTATCTGCACCAACCAGTAAAACAAAGAGTAGTCCCAGCAGCCCCTGCTGTAGTGGAAGGTTACCTATGTCATAGAATAATAAAAATGATGTGATACAACAGTTTTGTAAAGATTTTTCATCAGTGTGCTGCAGGGTAAATGGACTGATTTTTATATAGCGCTTTTCTTCTCTCCCGGAGTACTCAAAGCGCTCTATACAACATGCCACATTCACCCAATCACACCCGTTCTCACGAGCACTTTATCTATACTCAGTGCTATCTAAGTACATTCACACACATTCATACTCCGATCGATGCATCGGAGAGCAACTTGGGGTTAGTATCTTGCCCAAGAATACTTGACATGCAGACTGGAGGAGCCAAGGATCGAACCAACCAGTAGGTGACCTGCACTACCTCCTGTGCTACAGCCACCCCTGACAGAGTCACAAGCGATGCCTCAGACCAGCCGTAATAATCATCACAAACTTTCACTTTGACGCATCATTTGGTTGCACATACCAATGACCCTCCATACTTCCTCTTTTCTCCTCTGTTGGACTGTCCGGCTGTGGGAATGTTCCTTTTGCTTATGCATGTGTGTGCATCTGTGTGCATGTGAATCGTCTTCTTGCTGTTTGTGACGCTGCTTAATTAACTGGACTGGGAGGTTGATGGACATCTGCTCTCAGCCTGCCGTTTAGGGTAGCTTGACCCCCACTTAGTGTGTGTGTGTGTGTGTGTGTGTGTGTGTGTGTGTGTGTGTGTGTGTGTAGGACAAGCAGGTATGGACATTGGCCAAGACTGTGCCAGATAAACGTTGGAGCTCATGACCAGATGGTGCCAGCTAGCGTCCCCTCTGTAGACTGGTGACCGCTAAAAACACTCCCTCAGATGTAACCCCGGTGCCCTGCATCAAACTGTCAGAGAAAGCAGCAAAACCAGTCTGGTAAAGGCACACAGAGAAGACCAAAACACACACATACACACACAGGTTCAAATAAAATGATGTGGGTCATGCTGCAGGCACTTCATTGGCCATTTTACTCCATGTCTTGTGTGACAGGTATGACTCCAGATGTAAAATTTACTGTTTGCAGTTTATCAATGATCCCAGGAATATTGATTAGATCCATTTTTGTTTTGTCCTTTCAGTAGATAGTGAGCCTAATGCTCAACTTTCACTTGATATATCTTAGCTGATGTTAGTCGGTCCTTTCTATGGGAAACACTAATGGAAGGGCTAATAGGAGAGGAAAGAATAAAACATTATCCTAAATAAATGTGGCCTTTTTTCATGTTTCTTTCTTCTTCTTCATTTTTAGAAATCTTGGATACATTAGCTCAAGGATGTTTGCATCTGTCTAACAGTGGGTTGCAGCTGTAGACTGCCTCTTGAAACCTTACAAATGTAAAAGATACGTAGTGAGTCTTAGTGAATGCAGTAACTCATCACTTAAGCTGTCAAATAAATATCAAGTATCAAGTACCTCCTTTTCATATTTTTAGAAGCGTGTTTGTTTTTTTTTTTTCAGATTGACAGGTTGATCCTTTAAATTCTAGTATATTCTTGTTCCTTGAGACCTAAAAAATAAATCTATATATTTTTGTGTTGTGTAATAATTAAATGCTTATACTTTGACTAGAAATATTTTTGACTGAAAATATTGGAAAGTAAAGGCTCACTCCTCATTTCCTGTTTGGAGTTCTGCCCTCTTCCCTGAATGCGAGTGCAATTACGATTCCTTCCAGCAGTATGAAGAGTTGAACTTTGCTATGTGTCATTAATACTGTATGAAAGACTGACTGCAGTTTATTAATAAACTCTTCAAGTCTTTTTATCAGCCAGGGTTATCCAGAATTCAAACCTGATGAATGCCAGAAAACACCTAAATTTAAAAAAGCACGTCCATCTTCACTCAATCTTTTTCTTTGTTGAAATTCACCATCCTAAATACACCTTTCTGACTACCTTTCCACTCGTCATTCACTGACTTCCTCTGTTTTTCTCCCTGCAGTTGGCAGTGTGCCTGGTCTGCTGCTGTTTTTCTTGCTTTGTTTTTTGCCGTCTGCCCCTCTTTCCCCTCCTACTCTAAAATTGCCACCACCTCCACATCCTATCCCATCCCTTCTCTCCTCTCTGTATCTCTAACCTTCCTCCCCCCCTTCCACTTCCTTCCCAGTGTCTTGTGGATTGGGCTGTGCAGAGCTGTCAGTCCCTGGCTGGGCCTGCCAAGCAGCACGTCCCGGTCAGAGGGGAGGCCGGAGCAAATGGTCGGGGCGTCGTTGTGGGTCCAGCCGACCTCCCTCCACTGAGCAGAAGACCCCCTCAACAGATTGAGCGTCCAGCTGGCCGGCACGGGGCCCGCCATGGCCCCATGCTGAGGGCACACATGGCACAAAGCACAAATTCCCACTTGCACACAAACATGCACACATACACTAACATGTGCATGTATAAGACACATGCTTGCTTGGACAATGACACAACAACCCTGTCGCTCAGAAATTACGCTTCTATACAACTAAATTGTAACAGCAGACGTGCTGTGAAAGAAACAAAACTGGCACCCGGTTACATTTTCCATCACAGTAATAAAAAAGGATCATTAGTTTATAGTTTATCATCAGTCTTTAAACATTATAATAACTGAGCACATCGGTTATAATGTAGCAGTTTGCTCCACATAACAAGCCCCTCCCAAAACAATATCAACTTACAGCTACCCCCTACTGACTGTTTAAGGCGCCACAGCTTCTGCTTTAGTCCGAAAAAAGACGGAAAAACTCCACACTGACTTCAGACACAGTGTTTCGATTTTTAAGAAATCAAGTATATCATTTCACATTAAACTGTCCAGATAACTTTATTCCAGCATTTCATATCTTAAAGCTGATTCCAGATGTAAAGTTCAAAGCTGCAATTTTTTTTTGCCCTTTACAACCAAGTAATAGTTCAGATGAATCACAGTGCATTTTTGAGTCACCTCATTTCTGTTTGTTTTTGCTTTCAGTGAGGCTTTTAAAATTTTGTGATTATGCAGTCAGAAAAAAACCACCCTTTATTTTTTCTTTTTTTTACATACAGTAGGCTGTAAAAAATTACATTTTTCCTCAATGGATTTAGAAACAATAATAGGCTTGGATGCTCGATTGCAGTGTGCATATGTAGACTCTTTATTGGCTTGTAAAGGTGATTTTATTGCATTTAGTTTTAATTTTTATCATATATTGCAGTTACAAATGGGAGGAATCCCCCAGTTTGACCCTGTTTTGGAAAATAGGAAACTGTTTGAACTGATCGTAATTCTTGCCTTCACAGTTTTTGTTACCCAGGAACACAGTGGCTTAAAGACCAAACTAAACTTCTAAATTCAAGGAGATTCAGTCATGTGTCAGGTAGTAAAGACATCACAAGCAGCTTTTGTGATAAGTATGTACACATTATATTTCATTTCATGTAAGAGAAGAGAAAAAAAACTATAAAAAGAAATGAATCAAGATAAGAAAATTAGAGGATAAATAAAGATCCTAGGGAGTCTTGATTAGCGTTTGAGTGATGAGATCTCTGACACGGCAATCACATTCTGCTATTGGAACATTGTATTGTTAGGAACATAGTCATACCTCATTAGACATCACTGTATCCTAAAGTTAATTCCCAGTTTGCCCTTGTTGAGTTGACTGCCTCACTCTCCCTCTCTGTCAGCCAGGTAAAATTCTCACCCTGTCTTTATTAGCTACACTTGCAGAGGGAGGTTTCCTGCCCGCTAAGGTCCTCTGGACCCCAGACACCAGTGCAGAGGCCTCCAGGGGCCAGAGGAGCCAGGCTGCACACTGTCGGTCTACAGTCTGTTCTCCAGTTGTGACAGCGAACACATCCTTATGATGACAATTAGTGGCTGTTAGAGAGCACAGATGAGCAGGGGAGGAAGGAGGGTGGTGGTGAGGGGCGGTGAGGTGAGGAAAAGAGAGGGAGAGGTGGGGGGGAGGGGCAGGTGGTGCAAAAAGCAGGACACAATTAACAAACATGGGAAAAATACCCACTAATGAGGACGGGCAAAGCTCAAGGGACCTGGTGAGAGAGGGAGGGGAGGTGGGATTATGACTTTAACTCTACATCAGGGGAGCGGGAGAGGTGTGTGTTTGTGTGTGTGTGATTTCAGGGGGGGTCTTGACAGAGCAGGAGTTACTTTGTGACAACAAACGTGAGGCAGAAAGACTAAGAAAGGACACAGTGCTCCACACTTGCTCACAGAGTCTGCGAAACTGAGATCTGAGCCCTCGTAGAAGTTCTCAATGTTGAAACGTCGTATTTATCAAGCCAGAACATACAACTTCACACGCTAAACAGCCTCACTCACTAACCTCACTTGTTTCATAACTCGTACGCATACAGACTTATACAGTATACACTGGAATCCCAATTATCACCATCACCACACAGATAATGAAATCCATATCAGTAATATCACCCATCGGCAGTGTTAGGAAGATTACTTTTAAAACGTATTCCACTACAGATTACAGAATACATGCCCCAAAATGTAGTTTGTAATGTATTCCTTTAAGTTACTCAAAGTGAGTAACGTATTCTGAATACTTTGGATTACTTGATATGTTTTCATGCTTTTTACAACTACATGAATGTACTATTGCTGTCTGATTTATTCTTATTACTGAAGGCTACTCACCACCAAGCTAACATTGTTAGCTGGTGTTAGCTGAGGTTAGACCGCAGACTGTTAGACTTGATGGATAGCATTAGCAGTCTGCTAGCTGCAAATAATCATGTGCAGTTCTGAAAGCAATACCAACTAGATTTTTAAATTTTAATATAAAATGATAGCAGTAGGGTGGACATTAGGTAAGGCTGCACGTTTTGCAGTCATCTTGTATAGAAAACTATTTCTGTATCAGTAATATGTTTTCTTTCTTGTCTGCTTTCAGAACTGCACATGATTATATTCAGCTAGCAGGTTGTCTAGCTAGCTAGCCTTCAGTAATAGTAATAAATCACACAGCAATAGTACATCGTAGTGGTGGGTGGATCGATCCAAATATCGATTGTATCGATACACAAAAAACTCTGATTAATATTTTATGTGGGCTTGAGGTTGGTCCACTTTCTCCCATCAACGGCCTGGTTTGGCATCCCAAAAAATTTCAGATCCCCTGTAATCCTAAAATACCCTTTCTACTTCTCATGACTAGGGGTGCAACGATACACAAAGTTCACGGTTCGGTTCGATACTTTGGTGTCACGGTTCGATATTTTTCCGATACAAAAAATGTTCATGCTTTTTTAATTTGTCATTTATTAAAATTATAAATATATATTTTAACTCAAAAGTACAGTTTTTAAATTTAATGTTGCTGAAACAAAGAAGTAATAAAAAAAAAATCTATCTGATCAAGGAATCCCTCATCTTTGGAAAAGAGAGTTTATTACAGAGAAATGGCTCTTTCCAAAATAAAAGCTATACTATACGCTTCTTCTGAGCTATATTCTCAGCAGCATATTAAACATATCAGGTCCCCATAAGGAGAATAATGTGCTAACGGCTGTCTAAATGACTCGGGTAAAGTTTGTAGCATGTGTGCTTGTTGTTTTTGTCTGCTTCCACTTGTCTTTGCACTCGGATGATGTCGGCGTAAATGTGCAGTCATATTCATTGTGTTCCCACTAGTGCTGTCAGCGTTAATCTGAAATGACGTTAAAGCCACAACACGGCAAATCTCCATTA
Source organism: Pundamilia nyererei (assembly GCF_000239375.1). Lineage (NCBI taxonomy): Eukaryota > Metazoa > Chordata > Actinopteri > Cichliformes > Cichlidae > Pundamilia > Pundamilia nyererei. The sequence goes on along the minus strand of NW_005187576.1, from coordinate 1,159,204 downwards.
ACGAGCTACCACGGATCGCCCCGTGCGTGGGGCTGGACGGCGTCAACACGTTAACGAGCTAACTGCGCTAACGCAGTAGTTTCCACCCATGTAACTGAGCATTGCGTGGCACATCCGACATACTGTTTTACTTTTGTCCATGACGCGCTTACCTTCAGGGTCATACGTCACATGAAAACCAAAATAGTTCCAAAGGCCAGATCTGAATGAGGGTGGGGGAGGTTCAATTTGCCATGTTGCAACGAGCTTAGCTTCTGTCTTGCTAGCTTGTGCTGCACTCAGTGGATCTGCGCTCGACAGTGCAGCCTAGGCGGAGTAGTTGAACGCAGATCCACTGAGCTCTCAACACAGCATCGTCAGAAGAAAAGTTGATAAAATAAATAAAAAAATGGGTATTGTTCGATACATATGCGTACCGAACCGAAAGCACTGTATCGAACGGTTCAATATTGATACGAGTATCGTTGCACCCCTACTCATGACCCACATCCAGTCTGTGTAAGAGCTGTGCATTGTCATTCACCACGCACCGCATCTATTGTTTATCTGCCAACAATGCAAGGGTTAATAACTAGATAACCTAGACATATAGCCAAAACAACAATAACAAAAACAACGACAATCCACAAAGCCTTCCCCTTCTAAAAGAAAAAAAAAAAAAACAGAGCTGTGACAATGATGCCATCCAGGGAGCACAAGTCTTCCATTGTTGCAGGCTGACACGCCGTATTGTGCCTGGCAGACTACATTGCCTCATAGCAGCTGGGATGTGCTGGCAGGGGAAACAGAACTGACTGTCATCAGCTGGGGGAGATACAGTGTGATGCAAGCAGCATTACATCACATATGATCCTCCGGGTGATCGTTGCTGCATCGCTCATCTCTGTTTTGTGACCTTTGACCAGCTGCAAGAGAGTCTATGGGCTCATCTGAGGACTGAAACTGATAAATCTGATCACACTTTGTTTTTTGGTTATTGTAGTTCATTTGTGAAAGTAACACCTGCATGCTCAGATTAGATGCTCTACTGAACTAAATTTGGATCCTAAAAGCCAAACTGTGAAGAACATCCAATTCTCTGTTGGTCTTTCTTTGTTATTTTAGTTTTATTGCAATTTCAAGAGGTATTTAAGTGAATTTGACTCCAGGTGGTCTTTGTGATTTGGGTTTATTATTTGTCTACATACTTTTCAATGCTCCAACAATCCAAAGTACATTTTCTACTATTGCTCATACTTGATGCATATTTTTAAATATTATAAGATGCCAAAGTAATCAAACTAGGGAAGAAACATGAAGTACTTTAACAAATATATGCTAATAATTTTGTAAACATCTCCACAACAGAACACATTAGTTTGTTCAACCAATCAGCTCTGGCCGATGGATCACTCAAGACCTCAAGACCAGTTTTAAGGTGGTCATACCAAATTTTGAATTTATTGGAGATAAATTATCTGAATTTCAGGAGCGGGACCACAACTCCAAACACGCCCCATCAGGGTCTTATCTATATATGGCTCTGCCAGTTCTAAAAGCTGTTTGTTCTCTAATCATGCCCCATCCTCCCTGCCCTTTTTCCAATTCTTTGACTTCTTCACTTCTCATTAGTACATGGGGATCCGCCAGGCCCGGGAGCTGCTGGCAGTCCCCATTGAGGCATCCCCCAAACCACAGCTCAATTCTTGATTAAGTCATTCGCCTTTATCTACTAAAAAACATTGCCAAACCTAAAATGAGGATGCGGGCCCAGCTAGTGAAATCCTTGTTAGAAATGCACAAACTCTGTTTGTGCCTTATATGCTGCATTCCTACCAATGTTTACAGATGTTTCAATAAATTGCTGGAGTTATTTAACCTCTTAAGCCCCAAGCCTAACTGATCTCCTGCCTTTTGCCCCCGTATCAGGGGGCGTTGGGGCTTAAGAGGTTAACATTTTCCTGGCAAAATATAAAGAAATGAAAGTTGACTCTAGAGTTTTGCACATTTCCCTGTGGTTTACAGCGGTGTGAAAAAGCGTTTGCCCCCTGATCTTGATGATGCCCAAAACTTTTGGGAAAAATTTGTGTGGCCTGATGAGACAAAAGACGAACTTTTGAGAAAGTGTGTGTACCATTACATCTGGCATCAAGTAACATTGTACAAACACTAAAATATGGAGGTGGTAGTGTGATGGTCAGGGGCTGCTTTGTGCCTCAGGACCTGGAAGACTTGCTGTGGTAAATGGAACCATGAGTTCTGCTGTCTACCAAAACATCAATGACGGAGAATGTTCAGCCATCTGTTTGTGACCTCAGGCTGAAGAGCCCTTGGGTTCTGCAGTAGAACAATGATCCAAAACAAACCAGAAAGCCCATGTCTGAGTAACTTAAGAAAAACAAAATGAAGACTTTGAAGTGGACTAGTTAAAGTCCTGATCTGAGTCCGATTGAGATGCTGTGGCACAACCTTAAAAAAACTGTTCATGCTCGAAAACCCTCCAGTGTGGCTGAATTACAGCAACTCTGCAAAGATGAGTGAGCCAAAATTCCTCCAAAGTGCTGTAAAACACTCATTGCTAGTAATTGCAAACACTTGATTGCAGGTGTTGCTGCTAAGGGTGCCATGGGCAATCACTTTTTCAGTCAGGGCCATTAGGTTTGAGCCATATGTTTTTTTTTCCTTAGTGATAAACACCTTCATTTAGAAACTGCATTTTGTGTTCAGTTGTGTTATCGTTATCTAATATTTAATTATTATTATTTTTTGATGATCTCAAACATTTAAGTGTGACAAACATATTAAAAAAATAGGAAATTAGGAAGGGGGTAGACAATTTTTCACACCACTGTAACTGTATGTATAAATATCCTACCATGCCTGCATACGTGCACAAAAAGTAGAAGCCTTGTAAAATACACAGAACAAAATGTCTACAAGTCATAATACAATTAAAATAATGTCTCCCCATTATCTGTATCCAAACAAAATTAGCTGCGGGGCTGTACTGTCAGTTTTGAGCTGATGAAAATGTTGACCTGACTGCTGCACTTATCACATACACACAAACATACACAGATGCACACAGACAAACACTTTCCTCAGGCAGGTCCTAATTGCCTATAAATGTCAGTGTGAGTCGGTGTGCGACTGTCTTCTGGTAAATTAACTGGTGAAACTGGCACCTCCTCATTAGACAAGAGATATACGACACAGAGAGAACACAACACACTGGTCAGCACTCAGTTTGCAGCTACTGGCTACAGCTATGAACTCCTCTGGGATTTTATCAAAGACAGTGTGTGCAAGTGTGTGTGGCTGAATGCATGTGCATATTTCCGTATGTGTGTATACATTTTGTATTCCTCCTTTTGTGCTTGTGTGCTCATCTGAGTCCTCCTGAGGGAAATTAGTCGTCTCTACCCTGCACTGTCTCCAGGTTCGTCCCTGATGTTTTCTCTCTCTGCCAGGACACTCCCACTCCCATCGGGCCACGCTGTGGCTAATTGCTAAATACACTGGCTGTTGTTTCAGATGTTGGTATCAGTCTCTGTAGAAAATGACTGCCATTCTGGCTAATTGGGAAACAATATCCAGACATGGGTCACTATAGATATATACTGGCTCTTACAGAAGAAGTGCTGATCTGACAGTTATAACTTGCAAATATCCTTTAGACCCCATTGTAATGTTAACAACATGCAAGACCTCTTCAATGAGATTACAATTAAAATCCCACCAGCATTACTTTTTGTGTTTGTTACTGTTTGCTGAATAAAAACAAATAAATCAAAAGATTTAACTGGGATTTTTACTTGGCATGAAATACTGTCATGTTTTTAAAGCTGCTGGCATCTGTGGGATACACCCAAGGCATCCTTTGGTATCTGCACCGTTGGCACTACAGGCTTTCAAACTGTCCTGTTTGAAACAAGAGTCCACAAATATATAAGGGAGGCGTGGCAGTGATGCAAATCACTGTCAACCTAGAAGCAGTTGAAGCTTTGTTTTTGTGCTTAGATCTTCATTTGTTGTTTTCAGATTTGGAGTTAGTGTATGTTTGCAGCACAACATGTTGGATAATGGGAATCCACTACTTTCATATATGATGCCAAAGACTTCGAACCAAGCGTCCATATCTGAGGACCTAAAAATGCAATCCAATTTGAGACACAATTTATTAAAAAAAAGTTATACTAAGTTTAGCTCAAATCATCCAACTACATTGAGGAATGCTTGCGAAAATGCTTTGCAGTTTTTTTTAAATTGCCTGATGCATTTCTGTGAACAATTTTGAAGTTGTTGTCAAGTTGAAGATATATTTTCAAAGAGCTCAAAACACTATGGTTAACCCAGGAGCTGAGACTCAACCAAAATGTTTATTGCAGGTGAAAAAACAAAGTTATTGAGTGAATTACCAGTTGCCTCCAAAATGACTGTTTCTATCTTTTCTCATTCCCTGCAGTTTCGTCAGCTGGCATCTCAAAGATATGCAGAAGATGTCCTCTGTAGGTGGTGCCATGATGCACTGGGTTACAGCCATAATCAGATGTGTTTTTGAGTCCTAACTCATCACATGTGGACCCTATTTGAATGAGAACTTGGCGTTACATTTAAATGCACTGGGTAAGTGTAATTTGCCAGTGTTGTAAAGTTCCAAAACTACAACCATGTTGATTTCTTGAAGTTTAGTCTCAAAATGTGCACAGCAAGCAATACCAAAAGTAAATTTAAAATAAAAAAGATTAGCAAACAAAGTGCAAAACACAAAGCTACTAAACAAACATGAGCTGCAGTCTCCTGACTGGCACATTTGCAAGTTATTCCACCACAACCCATCCAGCCTCCTAATGCAGTATACTGATTAGATCTGTAGCTTTTCTCCTTGACCAGCATCACTTTGTGAGAGCTCACACAGAGCTCAGTGCCATTCTTCACAGCACTCCTTGAACTCTAGTCAGCTGTATTGCTCTTTAAGGATAGAAGGAGCAGAAGCAGTGATGAGCAGCTGAGTACCTTTCCTGAATGGTAGGTGGGGGGTGGTAAGTGGTGGATGATGAAAATCTGAATAAGAAAATAGTACAATGCCACAGAGCAGCTTATAAATTCATTATTAATGAAAATGTCATTAATTTCTGGTTACATTGTAGTGCCAGGTTAAATTTTGTGAACTCAACATTAAGTTTTCTTTAAAGACAAAACACAGTAAATAAACAATATTTATAGAAATAGAGTTAATATTTTAATTACAGGTAACAACACTGACGTGTACCAGAAGAACAGACTGTCAGGTCCTTTGTGATAGACAGTGAAAATGCATAGATAAAAGTGATATGCAACTACTTTTACAAAAAGGCAAACAGAGATGATACACAACACATGTTAACACATGTTAGCCAAGGTGGTGAGTAAGAGAACCTGTCTAGCATCCTAGTCTCCCAGGACTCTCCTGTTAAAGACCATTGATCTATTTATACTGTAATGTGTGTGCATTTACCATTTACAGCTAATCACAAGAAGACAAAAAAACAAAAAAAAAAGAAAACACTAGCCTTTCACCTTGCCCAGCTCAAGCCATTGCTAAGGGGACATGTAAATGCTCATGTCACACCCAGTGTAATTGGTGGCAAGCATAGTCAGGCCTGCATCCAAAGACTTTAGTCTCTGCAAAGACTTGCAGCTCCACCTGCAAGTTGACACTAATTTAAAGGGTGGTGCAAACAGGCACAGAGGAAAACTTGTCATGCAGAACTATGCAAATACTTTGCCTTTAGCTTTAATTAATATATTTTGACAGATTTTACTGGGCAAGCACTGCTTGTCTTGCTTGCCCTGATTCAATGCCACTGTGACACAAGATTACATAGCAAGCTAAATGTTTTATTTTTTATCATTTTGGTCAGAAATAAGAAATTCCATGTTCAAAAATAAATATGTTAGTCTCTTAGAATATTGTTGAAGTTCAGTTGTTTATGTTTTCACAAAATTGGATGACTTATATATAACCTGGTACTACTTTCCAGTTGAAAATGTGTTTTCTGTCATTCCCATGTAAAACAAACATGCATTGAAACAGTTGCTGCTCCTTAAAACATCTGAGTGTGAGAATAGAAGGTCTTCAGACTCAGCAGCATGTATGAGCCATCTGTTAGACAGTGAATGTGTCTCTGCTTCTCTCGCTGTGACAGCACTCACTGTGAATTACACTGTTACCGCCAACTGTCTCACATACTGCAAACAGGGACGACTCTGTATATGTTATGCTAATGGTACATGGGTTATAGTGGCCAGCCTGTTGCTGGTGCTCTAAGAAAGGAGGAGAGGAATAAAGAAATAAAGAAAAGCTGAAACAAATAGAAATAAAGAAGCAGTGTCATTCAGACTCTCACGTGAGTGTCGTCTCTGTACGTTTGGATGCAGATGTGTGTTTGGTCTCCCAGAGTTGTGTTTGTATTTATATAATGAGTGAGGATAAAAATGCACAGGCACACATACAAAAGTAGGCTGTGTTTATTTGTCTAAAAACTTGCATAAAGACAGTTCCTGTGTATTCTAAAGGAAAGGAACTTAGATGTAAATATGAGTTCATTAGATGTCTGTGGGACACAAAATAATTTGTGAACTCTTGCTTGTTTCTCATGTATGTATGACAGCCTGGGTCATGAGTTTAAAATAAAGTTTTTTGTTCAACAAAAGGATGGTGTACACTCACTGACCTGCATGAGTGCCTATAAACTTTACACTGGATTGATATTGTAATGTAAAATGTACTTTTCTAGCCTCTAGGAAAGGTTGCACACAGTGATGTGAAATTCGTTTTTTATGGGATTCTTTGAAGTCCTGTGAAAATTCAAGTGCATCCTTACTGCTTCCACAAGATTTAAGAGGGAATGTAGCAGCCAGGTCCTGCTAATCAATTGCATTTGATTAACTAATCATGAGCAAATGTCACAAGTTTCAGCATTTTTGCTTTTCTGAAACATGTCGGTGAGTTAACACACTGCCAGTCTTCCCAGGAGTGGACAACCAAACAAGTTCATCCCAGCATCAGATCATGCAATGCTCAGAGAAACTCCAAATAACCCAAGAACTACCTTTTACACTCTACAGGCATCAGTTAAATCTTAAAGTTCATGGCAGTACAATTAGAAGAAAACAAATGAACTTGTTTGGAAAGGGTTGCCAGTAGAAAGTGGTAACATGGTTGCAAAGTTGCATCTGAATAAACCAAAGGATTTCTGGAGCAATGTACTTTGGACAGATAAGACCAAAACTGAGTTGTTTGGCCCCACACCATCACATTACAGCAAATCAGTGCAAACGACTCTGTCAATTATAACTCTGCATTTCTTCATATCAGTCTTGCTAAACTATACAGATCTGTTAAACTATATGAAAAATATATATTTTAAAAAAAATAATGTAATATTATGCAGTATTAGAAACCACATGGAACAAAAAGTGACAAACTTTGTGTGAAACTTGACCAAACCTTTGTTACAAAAACCGGAACTGGATCTCCAACAAAGAACAAGCAGCTTTTATTAGAAGAGCCAAAATTTCAGCCTGAAAAAAGACCATCAGGTAAGGAAATTGACCAAGAACATCCACGTTTATACAGTTTGTTTTTGTTTTTGTTTTTTTTAGCATTTGGGGATTTTGTGCACCTTCTACTCTAAGGTGACTGCTCAGACCTTGAGTGCAGACCTTCAGCACTATTGTCTCCAGCCCTACTCAGTACTCAATAGAGCTCAGTTTGGTTTTGTTTGAGTGTTGTCTTTCTTCCAAAAATTATATTCAAGTTAAAGTGTTGTCAAAGAGATAGAGTAGCGGAGATTCAGTAAGCTTCACTGACCCACTAGAGCAGTGGTCAGAACTTCCATGGTACAGAGGCCAAATTTAAATCAGGGGAGACTCTGCTTGGACAAACTTTTACTGAGATTACTGGAGCACATTAAAAGTTACTTTTTTGAGTCTGTCTTGAACTTCATTACTAGTTTTTGCCTTAAAAAGGCCAAAATATTAGCCACCATGCAGTACAGCATGCTTCAACTTCACCTTAGTTAATAATTTATTAACTGTAAGCATTTGTAAAATTGAGTGTTGACTTCAAACACTTCTCTTTATGTTGTTAATGTTCCAAATGTCATACTGTCGACCGATAAATCATCAGCTCAAAATATTTCCCTGAAAACCCAGCAAGATTGTGATGTGACACTGAGAGTAATTCAAAACCACTGACTTTAAAGCTTGGCTTTAATCTGCCTTCCTTCTCTCTCCCCAGATGGCCGCCCCTCCCTGAGCCGGAGGTTTCTTCCTGTTGAAAAGGAGTTTTTCCTTCCCACTGTCGCCAAAGTGCTTGCTTTGGCGACAGTGGGAAGTGGGACAGTGATTGTTGGGTTTTTCTTTGGATGTATTATTGTAGGGTCTACCTTACAATATAATGCGCCTTGAGGTGACTGTTGTTGTGATTTGGGGCTGTATAAATAAAATTGAATTGAATTAAAGCTTGCTCAAAAAATGCTTAAAATATGCAGAACCTCACAAACACACGCACTCAATGTGATGCCTTAGAGTGCAAAGATGTGTCTGAGGGCAACAGACTATCTCCTATTCTTTCTTGTTGTGTCTTGTCTCTCTCTTCTTCTCCTACACACACACACACACACACACACACACACACACACACACACACACACACACACACACACACACACACACACACACAGGCACCTCTCTTCTGCAAGCAGCCTTTTCAATACTCAGCTGTCACTAAGACTGTATGGTGACCCGACCTTATTCTGCTGGTACACACATGTGCGCGTACAAAAACACACACCCTTTTGTGTGTATTCCTTACATAGTCTCTTTAGAAGTAAAGCTCTTTGTGCGTGAATGTGTACCCATGTGTATGTGTGTGTATGCGTCAGATGAAGAGCACAGGGGTGCTCTCTGACAGTAGTTTTGATGTATTTTTATAATATACCAGTGCACAAACATGCTTGTTCTGTTAAAGAAAACAGAGTATGATATGTGATCAAGTCACCAATTATTACAGTTTTTTACAGACGCTAGGACACATTTCTCAATACTTAGGTCACTTTTGCAAAACACTTCACACAATCCTCCTAACTGACCGTCAGCTTGGCAAAGCAGTTCATTTCACATTCAAAATGCACTACAACTACCAAAACACTTCATTCAGGTCTCAAATAAACTCATTCTTCCAGAACACTAGCAAAGGTTGACAGCCGACAAACACACTTTGTCACCCACAAAACAATGACCTAAAAAACACTAACAACATGTAGCATTACACAGTGTTTTCTTGTGTAAAACAAGGACACATCTCTGTTTATAATTTCAATATATGTTACTGGAATGAATCAGACATCATGCAGAATTCGTTAATATTTGTTTATGTATTTTTTATTTTTTTGCACTAAGTAATCCCAAAATACAAGAATTTGTATACACACCATCCACTGATACACATACAATAGTAATGCTAATCTACTCGGTCTCCCCCATTTGGCCACAGGTTCTCATCCACATCACATCTTATGTCATCTAGGGCAACACACCTAGGAAAGAATCTTCTGGCTGCCAGAATTGAAGGAGTTGAAAAATTGAAGGAGTAACACCTGTGTAGATGTTCATCTACAATGAGAATCAGCTGTGGCTGGTTAAACTGCATTTTTAGATTTAAAATATGTTTCAATAAAATATTGTTGTTGAATTTTGCTGTCTTTTCAAGTTTTGCATTGTGTTATTGTTTTGGCCATAAGTTTAACAGTTTTGAAAACAGTATGTAAGCACATGCAAAATGTCCTGTCCGTACAAAGATTTTTGGCAGTTGTTGTGTCTGAGTGAGAAGATAATTCATGAAATTTGAGAGATGTAGTCATTGAATGCATTTTGTGCCAAAACAATGATAACTGGTCCTCAGTTTAGCCCACATAGACTTCTGTTGTGCTCACTGTGTGAGGAGTTTTGCAAACGTGACCTAAGTATTGAGAAATGTGTCCTAGCGTCTGTAAAAAACTGTAATCAAATTTATTGTTGTTAAGCTTTGGATATTTACAAAAAGCGCAAAATAACACAATGTGTAAGCAATCCAAATTAGCATATGAAGTATGGAAGTATGAAAATTGCTTTCTATCCATCTGCCATAGCACTTCAAACGCAGTTGCAAAATTCAGGGAACTTAAAAATGCCAGTTATGCTAACAAGTCCACAGGTTGTGATTAGCACTATTATGCACTTGCACTGTAACACACACATACTGATTATACTGTATGATAGTTGTCTGATGATGTGGCAAGACGGTGTAAGTATGCATTTTTTTCACTTCAATAAAATCAGGTCTTAAAATTAACTTTAGTGGGGATGTGCATGTTTTGCACATAAGTTAGCACATGTATGACAGTGAGGTGTCTGCTTGTTTTGGGGATGGCATCAGTGTGTGTGTACGCATGTAGCACAATGTTTGTTCTGTGGGGGTATGCAGACAGATGGCTGGGACACTTCTGTCTGTGGCTGAACAGTCCCACCATTGTCTGTGTCACAGAGTGCATGGATTGTTGTGGCGGCCCGTCAAACTGTAGTGTCTGTAAATCTTACATGTTCTGAGACCAAAATTCACTCTGAATCCCATCCTGATGCACTGTCGACCTCAACTGTGTCCCATTTGTTTCAACCCGCTTGGAAGAATTTAACCATTCACTCGCAGCTTGTTTCTCTCTTTAATCTTTGCATGTGTGTGTGTGTGTGTGTGTGTGTGTGTGTGTGTGTGTGTGTGTGTGTGTGTGTGTGTGTGTGTGTGTGCGCGCGCGTGCGTGTGTGTGTGAGGGATGTGAGGAATGTTTGCCTATTGATGACCACTGAATCCACTTTTAATTATACACAACCCATAAACATAATAACCTGGGAAAAGTGAAGGAGGGCATAAACTTTGTACTTTTAACTTTTTTTAAAAGACTTACAACAGTTCCTACTAATTAATCTATCACTTAATTAATATCTATCAATTTAAGTAACAGATAAACAATTAAATGACTAATGTTTTTCACTATCTGTATAATAAATGTTTTTTCAATGGGTTCATTTCATGAAAAAAGGACATTTTCTGTGAATCAACATGAACTTCATGTTTTGACAGTCTGAGCGATGAGCTACAAGAACCTTTTCTGTAATTTTAAACATTTATGTCTTACATTTAAGCCCAAAGAGGCATGCTGACAGATTTTTCCCACTTGCTATAGCGTCCTTTCTTTATCATCTATAAATACTGAGACATACTGTTGAGATTGCTCTTCTTCATCTTATATTGAAATATTTCAGAGATTAAATGTGTACCAGTACACTTAAGTGGGCTGTGTGTGACCCACAATATAAGCTAAGTTTGGCATCCCTGTGCTAAGATTATCTAAATTATGATGAAACAAAACACTTTGGCTAAATTTGTCCTAAGAAGATTTTGTGAGGAGCAGAGAAAGAGGATTCAGCCTTTTCATTCCCAATACAAATACCTGCTCTTGCACCACAAGTGCCAACCTGCAGTTGTGTCTGTGTAGGTTCTCAGTCATCCAGGCCTTGGTAGTCTAAGGAGCATGGGAAAAAAAATCTTGTTACAACATATAAATGTATCTCACGCTGACAAACATGTGATTTAAGGTTCAGAGAAAAAAAAGTGTTGCTTTTTTTCTCTTAAAAAAACCCTCTAAAAAATCAAGCCACATATGTTTGCTGGAAATGAAACAGACATGCAGAAAGTGACACCTCACTCCAAAAGTGTGCAGATGGGATCCAACACAAAAGAACTTTGAACCAATTATCATAATCTCTCACTCCCTTCCTTTCCCCTCATGATTAAACATGGGAGAGTTAAATCAGACGATTAGCATGCTGTCAGGGAGAAGTCTAACTGCTGTTGTGTTTCACAGTGTGAGAGACAAAGCGCTGGCCTGCGCACCGACAAGCCTCCCTGGCCAGCTACAGTAAACTGGTAAACACACGTCTGTTTGGCTCAGCGGGGGATGACAAACACCCGCCGAGGAGGCAGAGATGAGAGGGCGGGAGGGACTGAAGAGATGGAGCCCGTTTTGACTCTTTGGCCCCTGCGTCTCTTGGTGCCTACTGTCCAGAAATCTGGGACTAAACAAGTCTTTTCTGAAAGGTCCCGGCACGACTGCCAAATGTGTTTATGGGTAATGGAGGGAGGGGTGGTGAAGGGCAGACTAATTTAGACAGAGAGGTACGTTAGACATTGGACTCACCTTCAGTGTTTTTGTTTAAGTTTTATTGAACACAAGAAGAAACTGACGTGTTTGTGACATTAGAAAGAAAAATGCTGTCAGTGTCCGCGAGTTACTGGGATACTGGGATGTCATAGTAACTGCTCTTGAGGAAGAAGAGCATTCAAACATACTTCTTGATGAAGAACTAGGGGCAGATACTTAAGCTATATCACCTTTTCCTCTCACTCATATTACTTCTTAAAGGCTCTTTCTTAGGCTGTAGTATGATGCATCCCAAGGGGTAAGTCTGTGATATTGGGCTTTTCATACAAGACAGATTTCAATTTTGGCTCCTGCGGTTTGTACATTTATTCATTCGGCATCATTCCACCTCAGCATGTGACGACTGTGCGTGCAAAACAATCAGAATTAGTTTTTGTGGTGGTAAGTGCGTTTCTGCATGCCAACATTTACACGTGTCTTATCCATCCCGCCTTCACTCGCTGACGTTTGGAGGTCGTTGGTGTTGTCGTCCGCTGAGCGACAGCTCACTCTCGTCGAGGCCGATCTGTCTGGCCGCGAGCCTGCCGTACCGCCTTTTGCAGTGCCGTGTAACCATGCCGACAGGATTGGGCCAGGGTCCAGGAAGACAGTCGGCATTGGAAGCTGTCAGCAGCAGCTCCGTTTGACAGCATGCAAATATATGCAAATGAAGAGGTCCAGCCATGACACCTGCACACAGGAGGAATGGACTGTGCCCTTTCCAGCAGAGGACTCAGGATGGTGGGTACACTGCCCAACACACACACACACACACACTCGCACTGATATACACAAAAGGACACACAATCACACTGCATTGCTTCAGAGCTCCATAGAAAGCTCGAATTAAGCAGTTAAAACATGCAAGTACTTCAAAATTTGGAACTTATATGTGCTGATTTGACTAAAATCATTTTTCATGGATTCACAATCTTAGAAACAAGCCCCGCCCTCTCTAAACCACTGTGAGGTTTCTAACGAAGTTACTGATGCTATGTTGCTCTTATTTTAACAGGATTAATTCAGACTGACAAAGTGTGCAGGGGTTAAATCAAACAGGCTTTCTTCTTGTTTGGTGAAACATAAAACTTTGTCTTCTACTGATCTAAAATGAGTGCTTAAGCAATGTGGAACAGCCTGAGGTCACATTACCACTCTAGGTTACACTCAATTTAAATAAAATACCTAAAATTGTATTTATAGTTTAAAAAATGCGTTCTGTAACGTTTGTTAAGTGTTAAGCTGCCTTCACTTGAGTTTCTTCCCACCTTACTGACCTCTACAGCAACACAGCAAACACACTCTGTCCACCTTTTAACTTATGGCGGAGCTCTTTCCAGGCTCCAGACTAAAGTCCTTTGGGTTTATTGTTCAGTGGGTCAAAATCATGTACCTGTGTGATAAAAATGCAGCTCCTCGCTTGGCCTCTCCTCATTTCTCTGAAGTGTTTTGACTCCTGAGTTGACCCTGCCGGCTGGTTTTGGCATTCCAGCAGGCTGGAGGAGAGGAGTGAGCGAGCTGTGGCCCCTAGCAACCCTTGCAAACACACACACATCCACACACGTGCGCATGCTGTCCTTGGGTTGAGGTGTCCAGGGTTTCTGCTGGTCAGCAGAAAGAGAACGGCTGTGTGATGGCACAAGTGTCTGTGTGAGTGTTTTGGTGGGGGTTGTAGCTGTCAGAGCAGCCCTAAAAGTGTGCGTGTCTGTGGGGGGATACGTGTGGTTGTAATTTAAAAGTAAGGAGAGGTGGGGTGGCCTTTGGGAGGGAGCTGAAGTCTAGTGGCTCTGATCCAGACCTTGTACCATGTAAACTGACTACACCCCCTGCATCTCAAAAAATCTCATATTTATAACATGCACACTCACATTCACTTACGCACACACACACACATGAAAACAAAGACTCTCCCCTTTGCCCTTGTCTGTTTTCGTGTGTGCGTGTGTGAGCAGATGGACAGGTTCATGGACCCTGAGGGAAGAGACGAGTGTGTGTCTCCTACCGCCACAAAATACAAACAATACACACAACAATTAAAAGACGCAATCAAAAGTGTGCGTTCGTGGACTCACGAGGAGAAGCGATCCATTACGTATGAAAGCTTTGAGGTTTTTCAATACATTTGTTTAAAGTTTCTAACAGACAACGAGATTAATGAGAGTGATGCAGCGCTCTGATAATAAACTTGCTTATTATGAAAAACCAACAAAAATCTGTAAAAGTGCCAGTTTCTGACACTACTTTGGGTCTTTGGACACAAATGAGTGAGTTGGATTTGACTTTGGGGTTGGAAAAAGCCTAAACGAATAAAAATAAATAAGATGCAAAAGTAAAATAAATCCCCCGTGTGAAGCAAACACATGCTTGGAAGAAAAAGAACTTAAACACTACAGCATGAAAATGATCAGGCATGCAGTGTTTAAAAAGCTAAGCTGAAGTCCTGGTAATGAGTTCATAAATAATTGTCTTCTTTGAACGCATTAGTGGAAATGAAAATGATTTGTTTATGCATAAAGCTTTGGTTGTAAACACTTTAAATAAAATCATCTTTCCTTCTTCCCTCCTCCTCGGCTCGCCTTAAGCTGGTCACAGGATCGCGCGACTCACTCGTCAGAGTAAAGAAGTGAGAGGAGAATCCTCCATCCTCATGATTGATGACTCCACACACAGTCGGTGTTTGCCTTCTTCACGCCACTCTCGTATGAAGGAGATATTCATAAGTTTGCTGAGCACTTAAAACTGAGTGCATTTATTAACAGCCTAAATCCCAAAGAAGGATATAAATTACATTTATAATCTAAAATAAATTGACAAAAATATATTTTTTAATATTTCAAAATGTCACCAACCACTATCACTTGGGCAATGTGTGGTGTATATAATATTTATGAATTTATACATATTTCGACACATGATTTTTTAATCATACTTACATAGCCAGTAAATTGATTTTATGAATTGATATTTGTACTGTTTTTATTTTTTAAAAATTACAATAAAAATTTCCAACAAGTTAAAAATCAGAAAATTACTTTGTTACTTTGATATAATCTGATCACAGGAGGGAAACAAATAACCAAGGAGATCATTCTTGATAATTCAGATATTTGATTCCCCCCAAATCTGGGCCTTGTTCACTCATGCAGTAGTAACACTGAAAAACTAACCCGTCTCTGGGCGCACAATGGCGGGTGCCCCCCCTGCCCCTCAGACTCCCCACATAGACGGCGCTGTCTGACAAGCCCGCCTGCCAAACAACTCAATTAAGGAGAAAAGGAGGCAAGAAAGAGAAGCCCAAACAGAGGAGCGAGAGAAAGGAAGGAAAGAAAGAGGACAGGAAAACAGAGGAGGGAGAGGGCCGGTGCCTGTCAGGCCACGTCGACACCCAGCCAACGTTTGGCGAGAAGCGACAAAAACACAAAACGAAGAAGAAAAGAAAACTGATCTGTGATGTGTTAACTGGAATTCCTGCTTCTGAGGCCACCGAGGGTTCAGAGGGCAAACCGAGGGCCAGGGGTTCATTACCACAATGACGCTCACACGCACTGTTAAAGCACCACAGAGTTCACATGTTCGAGCCTATTTCCAAACCATATACATAATGTGGCTTCACGTAAATCTACTAAATACCTTTGAAATGTTTAAAAATGTTTCTCCCACTTTCTTTATGTTTAGTAACAGTTGAGATTGTTAACTACATGACTATTGTTTTCTTGTTATTTAAGAAAATAATTAAAGCAATTCTTCTAAAGGATAAAATGAAGATCAACTGATCGAAAATAAAGTAAAATGCACTTTAAAGGCAGCACAATGATGCTTTAATCTTTCTTTTTTCTCTGTTTTTTAAAAGCACCCTGCAACACAGAAGTAATCCATTCATTCTAAGTAGTGAGGAGCTGTGAGACGTTTAGCACATGCAACAGTTTGATACTGAGGATGCTTGTGAAGACATAATCTGCCACATATCTATAAAATAAACACATAGCTTATTATTTTATGAATAATACATCTGACCCTTAAAACACATTTCACAGGGCATCACCTGGCTGACTGAGAAGTAAAGTATACTGCACTGCGTGGGCAGTATACTCACAATAATAAGCTGCGTGTCTCATCTTAAATAAGCTGTACTTGGTTAGTCTATGGCAACATGTTGCATCATTTTTTTAAGTTCTGGGAGGTAATTATATTTCAAAGCGCCGAGGACCTGTCACAGTTCTCAGACTTAGCGAGCTACAGCTTAAAACTGGATGTTTTTTTCTTTTTCACAAATCTGTACCTCTTTCTTGACATTATCTTAAACATTGCAAAGTACTTGTCCATCAGAATAAATCTGAGGAAGCACACAAAAGCTGAGCCATCCTTTAAAAACACAGACTGTCTGCGGACTGCCTTGAGAAAGTCCTGTTTAAGAGCTAACGCTACATGCAAAACTTTATTTACTCGTATCTCCTTCTTTTATGCTTTTCACTTGATAGTTGGTTGCAGAGAGAAATAAAAAAGTTTAGAACTCAACAATCAGTAGCCATGTAACCTTCCTACCATCCCTCACTGGGAAGGGGCTCAGATCGTCTGAGTAAAGAGATCAGAAACATAATTCACAGAGCGAATGTTTTATTTGAGGCTAAATTCACACCATGCAAAAACTGCACTTTTATTTAGTAATAACAATGGGAACATCTGAGAAAAAACGGAGTGCCTATAGTGACATAAGGGAGCCTCCAACTTCTTAAAATGAACTTTTTAACTCTTTCACCTATAAAGATGGCATTTGATAACCTCCTCGTACTCGTTCTGATGAGTTTTGACGCCTCAATAAAGACGTGTTTTGGGGACCATTAGAATAGTTTTCCCAAGGGTAGCTGCACAGGCAGAGACCGCCCTCACTAACTTCTGATGCACATCCAGTCACTTTGTTCTGAAGCCTGAAATATGACAGAAACCACTCAGTGTAGAAAAATGCTTCAAGCGTTGCTCTTTGTAGGCTTTCAAGGGATAAAGAGCTAAACATACATCTGTATTTGTTTGAGTCAGTAACAAACGCATAATAGCTCAAACGTTTATATCTTCATGAGTTTCGGTGAAGTCAAATGTAAAATGTACTGGATGATGACGAGTGGCCTGTTCTAAAGACACCAAAATGAGGGATTCCTTTTTTCAGCTCCAGCTCTATACAGCGTACAGGTTATAGGTTCTAAACAACATAAACACTTTTCCTCTGGCTCACATTGTATTTTATTATTTTAATGTAATATTTTAGCTGCACGCAAATTCATAAAAAAATCTGTTTAATAGCAAATTAAATTGTTTATTGAGTTCTTTTTTTTCATGATGACCAGCTGAACTTTGATTTCAGTGAAATCATCTGTTCGAGTTTTTGCTTTGACCTTCACCACTAAATAATTTCAGATTTCATCCATACGTTTTCTTTGGCCTTACATCATCTCAGTCTGTTTTCTTGGGGCGTTTGGGGGGGGGGTGTTTTGTTTTTTTGGATGTCGACTGGGGTAATGAGGTGAGGTTTGATGGCCGCCTGTAAAGTTGTAATGAGAGCTGCGGTGTGAATAGGACAGAGGGCTGGAAAGGGTGGGAGAGAACACGATGCTTAAAGAGCAGGCCGGCAAACTCCGCAGTAACCCCGTTGTATCGGCTCAGTCTGAGAACGACAGGGTGACAGAGGGGATCGGGAATTTCGGGGTGGGACAGGACAGGACAGGAGGGCCTGATGTTATTTAGGCAGGGAATGAATAAAAGCTGGGTTAGAAAGTAAATGGGGGTCCTGACCAGCCCCTGTGCTCCTCTCATTGTGAAAATGAAATTTATGGCTAGGGATTTCCTAAGCGAAGGACTCCCCACGTTGACTGGTTAAGTGCTATGAAACAGTGCAACAAAGGCCGGAGGCAAATTACACTCTGAGATAAGAGGCTGCAGGAGAGGGGACAGTGGAACATCATGTGTACTGCACACATTAGAGACACATGTTGGGGAACAAAGTGGCTGGGTGGGTTCAGAAACAGCATTTTGTGTAGCTGAAATCCAGCAGGCCTTTAAAATTTGTGTTTGCACTACGGGGGGCTTGCAACACTAAAAACAGCAACTTTACTAAAGGATTCTGAAATGAAGCATTAGCAGAAACCTGCACAGGTGGTGGTTAAGCGACTCGTGACTGAAATGTTTCTTTTTATGATGTATTTATGTGAGAACTGCGTGATTTTTGATTTGCTCGATCTAAATAAAAATAGCATACAATACATTATTCTTCATCAAGGTAGAAGTCTCATTGAGGATGAAAATCTCTTTTTCAAGTGAGCCCTGCTCAAGGAAATGACAACAAATATAACACATAACAAGTAACGGGAAAATACATGTGAGATACAAGCAAGTGAGCACAAATCCATCCAAATTATACGCAATGAACGATGGTTACGAGTGCAACATCAAAGGCAGTCGCGTTGACCAAGAGAACTATTTTCTCGCTCCTTTAAAAATGGATTTAAACGGTCCTATTGTAACCAGTCCTGACAATTTCAGCTCCTTCTGAAGTGCATTTAAGGAAAAAGGGGGTTACGTATTTAAAAGCCAAACGTTTTTAAAGCTAGATAATAGCACTCTATATTTGGCAAGTCATAGAAAACATTCATACTGCTCTCACTTTCTCTAAAATTGCTTTCCCCTGTGAGAGAAACATTCTTTATAGATGCCTTTTGTTTGGGCCTTATTAAAATTACAGTTGCGTTCTTGGGTTTATACAGAAAAAGTCAAAAACATGGGAAGAAAGATGTTGTGCATCTACCGTTCTTTTATTGCCTAAATCTGACCAATCTGAAGCTGCCTTTGAGAATAATCCAGGTAGTAAACTGGCTCAATATAATTAGGCAATACATCTCTATATATGCTTTCCAAGTCTAATCTAATGTTGTATCGAGCTCCACACGTGGGTAAACTCTCAAGATGTAGGAGCTGTTAGCAAGTACAATTTCCATGGTAACAGGTAAACATAGTCTAACCACTGGCAGAGTGTAGATGTGTGGAAATGTCTGCTTTGCATCGTGTTTTAGCATATTTATGTGTGACTGACGTTTACTGTTGTAACAATGTTCTTATACTGACAGTTACAACCAATTTTAATAGTTTTTTTTTTTTTAAATTAAGAAAAAGTGTGCGTGCCTGTGAGCGCATTGTCTTACGCGCTCTTTTCACCCTATTGAACAACAGTGATGAAATGGAGATGAGTTAAAGTGCTAACACAAAGACTGACCAGACCCCTGCGTGGCCGCAACAATGAAACCACCAAACACAAGAAAGTGAGAGCCTCTTGGAGAAATGGAGAGAAAAAGCAGAGAATGAAAGGGGGAGAAATTAAGGAGCCTGACTTAAAAAAAAAAAAAGACGAAGAAGAAGAAGAGTGCAATGGGGGAGAGAAGAAGGGCCGATCTATCCTGAGAGCAGGAGGAAATGGATGGTGGGCAAAGGTAGCAGAATAGAGAGCAAAGGTAGCTAATCCCTCCGGAGACATAAAGCAGCTATATGTAAATGAAAGACGTGAAGTTCTGCCGTCTCACTTTGATCTGTGAATCAGGCTCTCTCTCCACTCCCCTTCCTCTCCTCCTTCACTCTCACCCTCTTCTCCTTCCCCATTTTTTTCTTGTAAGAAAATCAAGCCTTATTTAGCTTAATCTCACTTAATAGCATGTAGCTCCTCTTTTGTCCTCCCCGATGCTAACAGATTCACTTCTTTTCACTCGGCACTATTCACATATCTGCCATCCGTAATCCTCTTATTCCAGGGTGGCAATTATTTTGAGTATTTTATCAGCATTATGATTATGATTATTTTCATTATTATTATTCATGCAGGCCGTGCTAAGGGCCAGGTTGTGGCTGAGAATATCCTCCCTATCAGCGCCTCTTATTCTTTCTCAGAATGAGGCTGCCTGCTTTCTTCCAGAGGGGTGGCGAGTTTGCAGGAGTGAACCCCATTCAGAGTGACACATTTTCTGGGCGTTTGAACATATTGTGGAGTGAGTGTAATGAGTAGCAGCGAATCACCCCGTCCCGGCTCCTTAACACAGGGAAACATCAAGAATTTGAGGACGGAGGAGCGAGAGGGGGCTAATAATCAAAGGGCCTTCTTTTCTTGTGGAGCAGTAATTACACGGGAGGGTTTTGATCTTTTGCTTGTTGGAGCAATGAATTGAGGGGGAAAGGGGATGAGGACTGTTTCACAGTTTTTGAGGTGGGGTGAAGGGTAGAGGATGATTTTCAGCTCAACAGCTAGTCAGTCTCTGAAGGATATCAGAGCTCACAGTGGAGAAGATGGAAAGAAGTTGGCATATGGAGAACGTTGCTTCTATTTATTTTTAGTGAGTGAATCATTTCTGAATTGTGAGAGAACGGCAGGAAATGTAGTCTGGCGTGTTAGTTTCACTTCCCTGTTGCGTCATTAGGTTCATGTGTGTCAGCTGTTTCCCCCATGTGTCTCGACTTCCCTTGATTACCTCATTTGTGTATTTAACCCTTTAAAGCCTGTCGGAGTTCCGTTTTGCATAACTATTTTTAAATCCCTGTAAAACCTGAACCACGTAAGCTAGCGCAATAATTTTTTTGCATATGAAACCGGAGGAGTTACATCTTATGCCATCAGCTTGTCCTCGTCACGGTTTCCTTCCACATAAAGCTTTGCAAATATTGCATAAGAAGCGCTTGCAGGAACAAAAACATAATATTCAAGTAACACGCTTTGCCGATCCGATCAGCTGTTCGTAACACTTCCCACATTGAAACAGACGATCGCATGTCCGCCATTACCGGCCCGAAACAGGAAGTGACGTCATTTTCGCGGAAAATGTAGTTTTTTTACTTGTAGGCCTTAAAAGCCTATACTAGTGTTTTTATAAGTCATGTTTGACTTTATGCTTTTCTGAATAGTTTCTGGGATGCTTAGAACTCAAACTGCACTGCTTAAAATAGTTTATTTTGATGCACATGCTGTTTTCTTTGCAAATTTGCATCATAGGATTGTTTCTCGTTTTTCCTGCAGTGTATAAAAATTGGTGTATCTCAAAAATAAAACTATGAAGACACTCAAAAATAAATTTCCTGTTGTTGTAAACTATTTTTTGCAACTTTTTTGTATTTAAAGTTTTGAAGGATAAACCTCTTAAATTTAAAGTAGAAATATATGTTAAAAAAAACGATTTTACATTTTTTTGTAGTTTATTGCACTTTTTTGTAATTTATGTAGTTACTATGGACTTAATGCATACATATTATTAAAATATGGGCTATAACAGTTGTATTGATGTAGCAACTGGAAATGCTCCCAAAAATGGCACTACAGGATGTAAAAATATAAAGTAAGCTCTGGCAGCCTTGGTTCTACGGTGGGTCTTAAAGGGTTAAGCCCTCTGTTTTCCATGTGTCATTGTCAGGTGGTCAAACCTGTCATAGATTTCTTTAGTGTCTTGTAGTGTTACATGGTGGTTCATAGTTTTCATAGTTTTGCCACCGTTTGTTTTGTTGTTTTCATGGTTTACACCTGTCATCAGCTGAATAAAGCTTGTTTTTGGTTCAATGCAACTCCACTCTCGGCATCTGCATCTGAGTCCTGTTAAAAAAAAAAACATTGGTGCACCGCGGTGTGACAAAAACAAGTGTTTTTATATTATAAATGCATGGTAGAAGAAACCCTGAAAGGAGGATCACTTCTCATTCTCAACAGTGACAGAATTTCCCACCATTTGTTTAAAAAAATATATGCAAATGTTTGCAGTAGTCACAGTAGAATCTTTCTGCTATTAGTTTGCAAGAAATCTGCTCATGTTTGCTTCTATATTTATTGGAACTCAATCACTTTTCAAACATGAACTCCAGACATGGGTGCCATCAGACATTACTTTGTACTTTGTACTTGGAGCTGGCGAGTTGTAGGCTGCTTCACACCTGATCCAACAGCCTGTGATATTTCCAACTTCCACAGGTAATGTCTAGAAAAGTTGATGACTGAAGCACATGTGTGAAAAACACGGCATAATAAACTTTGATTGGTGCTTAGCTATCTTGCAGTCTTGTGCATCTGTACTCAGTTTAACAGTGGTTTATTTTTTCTTTTGACTTTTTTGGGCAATGGGCAATGCATTGTGGGATAAAAAATCCACTTATTTTTTAATATGCATACTAGCTTGTAAGGTCTGTGCTATTTGCTACTTCCTTCTTTCTGACACAACTGGACACTTCCTTTCCTCTTCCTTCTGCCTCTAATGCAACAATCAGCTAATATGAACCTTCAAACTGGAATACAGACATTTCTTAAAGTTTAAAGTATTATAAAGTTACTAAAGACTTGGTTTCAAACATCAAGAGTTTATTGTTGTTTATTTATTGTGGTAACATTCCAGTTATCAAAACTTAGGGTTCAAAACTGAGAAATCCAGCAAATCTGCTACATTAAGACTCACAAAGTGATTGGTGTGGAGCCCATTGAATTTGAAACAGAAAGATAAACAAAATCATGACATAAACAAGTTTTTTTTCAAGCTTTAAGTAAAACTGAAAGCAAACTCATAAGCCGAGATTTCATAGTCTTATGCCAACAATGTTATTCAACCTCTGCTGCAGCACAACACTGTAGCTACGTGTATCATGCACACAGTCATTACAGTTTATAGCTAATATGCAGAACATTGTGAGAGTGAGAAAAAAAAGAATAAAAGAAAAATACTTCCATCATCCTTTTTAAAAGAATCAAATGATAAGCGTGAGTAGTGTAGTAACATATCATAAACATGTTAAAAATGTTAGAAAAATAACAATTCATATAAAAAATGCTGCATTCAAGTCCATTCTTCAGCGAACTTCTTCAACTTTCAATGTCACTTTGGGAATCTGGGAGCTAGAGTGGAGTGACTGAATCTGGGCAGTCTGCAGACTCCACAGGGACACAGCGACCCTGCTGGAGCACCTGCAGAGCTCCACTGCATGGGGGCCAGTGGGGCCTCCATGGGACCTGGAGAAAGCAACGGACATTTGGCTCCTGCAGATGATGAAGAACTGGAGGGAGATGATGATGATGAAGAGGAGGAGGAGGCTGCTGAGGAGAGGAGGGATTCCTGGGTGAGGAGGAGTTGACCGGGACTGGAAATGAGGGGCCACCCTCCTGCAAGCAGCAGCCGGGGGACTGGTCCTGTGGTCACCCCCATTCCTACACTTACCTCCCCCAGCAACCGCCGCATCTCCTGCAAAGATGAACCCAGCAGGAGGATATAGTTCCTGGCTAGAACCAGGGTAGAGATCTTGGAGAGTCTGCGGCCCGGAGTTGCTCCATGTTGGTGGGACTGAGAGGAAGCAGATGAAGGCGAGGAGGCATAAGGCACCATGACCTCCCTCAGAGCATCCATAGCAATGTTTAAGTCCTGCATCCGCTTCCTCTCCCTGCTGTTGATCTTTCTTCGAAGTTCCTGCTGCTCCTCAGGGCTCAGCTCCCGCTGAGGTTTGCTTGATCTCTGGCCATTTGGGAGGCCAAGCATCGGTGCAGGGTTTAGGTGAGAGCTCAGGTTGAAACCTGGAGGGCAGTGGGATAAGTCCTGGGCAGACCCAGAGCCGCAGAGAGGTAGCGACTGCTCTCGGGCTCTGATTACTGGGCTTGGCAGCACATTCATAGTCTCCTAAGAAGAGCTGCAGTCCGGTGAAGACTTCAGCCAAAGATAAAGTTTGAGAGAAAAGCCAAAGAAGAATTTAATAGTCAAAGCTAAAAAAAAAAAAACACTTTACTCAAACTTTAAAAGAAAAACAAAAATCCACAAGCTGTAAAATCTAATTGTCATTCCCTCCACCTGTTGCGCTCCCCTTTGTTTGCAGAAGACTGCAAGCTGCCATCCAGCACAGTGACTTTTGACTTCTGAGGTTTCTGGCTCCGGAGTAGTGAGCAAATGAGAGCTTTCTAAAGTGGCAGCCCGGTTTTATCTCATTTCCACAGCTGCGCGAGGCAAGAATGACGGCTCACACAGTGGAGAAGTGAGCTAAATGATCCCCTCGCATGCCCCCACCTCAGCTCTCCTCCTCCCCGACATGCCATGTGCTCTTTACAAATGTACATATGCACATCCAACTTTGTGAATTTTGACAGTCAAATGAGGTTGACTGTCAAGGTTGTCATCCAAAGAACACCATGACAAGCTCACTCAACATTTGGATCAGTGTAAGACAGGATATTAGAGGTTAAACATGAGGACAGCTAACACTAAACTAAACCTGTCTTGGTCTGACATTTACTGTTTTCATATAACCTTTGAGCTGCTGTCCTCACTTAACAAAGTTGTCTGTGCACTTTTTAGGGATGTCTTGCTGTAATGGCTTAGACCCCGTTTTGCCTTCAGAAATGGCTTATTTCTCTGTGGCACTGATTCAGCAAGGTGCTAGAAACATTCCTCAGACATTTTTGCCCATGTTGACGTGACAGCATCACACAGTTGCTGCAAAGAATCTGCCGTTCCAGTACCCAAAGGTGCTCTGTTGGACTTACATCTGGTGACGGTAACTAGTTTTGTGACATGGTCCATTATTGTGTCAAACACAGGTATGCTGTGGTATTTAAATGATGGTCAAATATCCCACATGCTACTGCACCACCACTAGCAAGCTGAACTGCTGATACCTTCCAAGTTAGAGCGATGATTTCATGTAGTTTATGTCAAATTGTACTGTCAGCGTCCTGCTCTTAGCTGACAGGAGTGGCACCTGGTGCTGCTGTAAGCCATCTGATTCAAGGTTTAATGTGTTTAACGTGTGTGGCCGGTGTGGCTATGCACATGTACATGTGTGAGTCAAAACAAAGAAGCACTTTTACAAGAACACAAATGAATGGTCCTTTCTCCAGTGTGTGTCAGACAATAGTGAATAAAGGCAATCAGGACTCTGAGACCTTTAAGAAGCTCAGTACTGCAGACAGGTTCATTGCATGCAAGCTAGTGAATTAACAGAATATTGTCAGAAATTTGACCTTCATTTGGTACTGTTATTCGTCACCTCTGTGGTCAGGATTTGAAACTTCAGTAAAATAAAATAAGAAGTTAAATAAACAGATTTACACAGACACATGTGGTTAACAGAAGATGGCAAAGCCAAATAAAGGCTCCAAAAAAATGCAACCAGTGACCAAGAACCCAGGGTTTTAAATGCTAGAATGGTGAATGCAGTATTAGCCATGCCTGAGACTTGTGCTACCTGATTGCACAAGTAATGCTGGTTATACTTTTTCTTTATGTGAAACTTAATTGAGAGCACAAACAAAAAGACACATCATTATGAGCTTAATGGAATGTACCTCTAGAGCCATTAAACAACTTGGAGGCCATTAACATCATCAGTACTGTGTTAAGTGACAGAGAGCAGGTATTAGCACTATTAGCCCGGGCATTAATCGTGTCAGAAAACAGTTTTGGCAAACAGTGAATGGATACATTATTGTGTGAGGGAAGTTAATTGATGGTTTTGAGGTGGAGGTTATTGTTGTTCCGTTCGGAGTGGCTACACTAACCAAATTGGCTGGCAGAGAACTGGGCATGGTTCCAGGCAGGCACACAACAGGCCAATTGACTCCAACCACAGGTGAAGCTGGCTTGGGGCTCCGTGCAAGGCTGGAAACCTCAAATGTACCATTCATGAGCCACAAAAAGACCTCTGCATCACTTTGTTGCACAGTCAGCCTGGCCGTCCTCTTTTTGCACTCCCCCCTTACTGCTCCTTGTAAAGCCGCATCTGAGGTGGGGTGTGGGGTGAAGGGGGGGG